>NC_056457.1:36698506-36788506 GCF_018296145.1 Oncorhynchus tshawytscha | reverse complement strand
CCGTAACCTACGTGTCAACAGTAGCCTTATGTCATATTTACCATGTTCAATTATCTTTGTAAATGCAGTGATGTCAGATATGCAACCCAATGCTCTGTTTCTGATGACTGGGATGAATGCAGGAGCAGATTTCAGGAGCAGGACCAGACATCCTCTGTTTCTGATGACTGGGATGAATGCAGGAGCAGATTTCAGGAGCAGGACCAGACATCCTCTGTTTCTGATGACTGGGATGAATGCAGGAGCAGATTTCAGGAGCAGGACCAGACATCCTCTGTTTCTGATGACTGGGATGAATGCAGGAGCAGATTTCAGGAGCAGGACCAGACATCCTCTGTTTCTGATGACTGGGATGAATGCAGGAGCAGATTTCAGGAGCAGGACCAGACATCCTCTGTTTCTGATGACTGGGATGAATGCAGGAGCAGATTTCAGGAGCAGGACCAGACATCCTCTGTTTCTGATGACTGGGATGAATGCAGGAGCAGATTTCAGGAGCAGGACCAGACATCCTCTGTTTCTGATGACTGGGATGAATGCAGGAGCAGATTTCAGGAGCAGGACCAGACATCCTCTGTGTCTGATGCCTGACATAAGGGCCTGTACGTGATTGGACGATCTGGCATTATGATCTCATAAAGTGTATTTTCTACAAGATATTTAAAATATGATGAAGAAAAAAAAAATGTAAAGAATTAATTACAACAACAACAACGAAAGACAACGAAGAAACAATCTTTCAAACGAAAGGAAACTTCTTGGCAGAGAAAAAGCAAATGTGAAAAAATGTTGGGTTTTTACACTCTTATGAATGTGTCATAACCCGCCATACAATTACACAATACATGTCACAACAGGTGGAGATACAGGTGCAGATACAGGTGTAGATGCAGGTGTAGATGCAGGTGTAGATGCAGGTGTAGATACAGGTGTAGATGCAGGTGTAGATACAGGTGCAGATACAGGTGGAGATACAGGTGGAGATGCAGGTGTAGATGCAGGTGTAGATGCAGGTGTAGATACAGGTGTAGATACAGGTGTAGATACAGGTGGAGATACAGGTGTAGATGCAGGTGTAGATGCAGGTGTAGATGCAGGTGTAGATGCAGGTGTAGATACAGGTGTAGATACAGGTGTAGATGCATGTGTAGATACAGGTGGAGATACAGGTGTAGATGCAGGTGTAGATGCAGGTGTAGATACAGGTGGAGATACAGGTGGAGATACAGGTGGAGATACAGGTGTAGATACAGGTGGAGATACAGGTGGAGATACAGGTGGAGATGCAGGTGTAGATGCAGGTGTAGATGCAGGTGTAGATGCAGGTGTAGATACAGGTGTAGATGCAGGTGGAGATACAGGTGTAGATACAGGTGTATATACAGGTGCAGATGCAGGTGTAGATGCAGGTGTAGATACAGGTGTAGATGCAGGTGTAGATGCAGGTGTATATACAGGTGCAGATGCAGGTGTAGATGCAGGTGGAGATACAGGTGTAGATGCAGGTGGAGATGCAGGTGTAGATGCAGGTGTAGATACAGGTGTAGATGCAGGTGTAGATGCAGGTGTAGATGCAGGTGTAGATACAGGTGTAGATGCAGGTGGAGATACAGGTGTAGATGCAGGTGGAGATACAGGTGTAGATGCAGGTGGAGATACAGGTGTAGATGCAGGTGGAGATACAGGTGCAGATGCAGGTGGAGATGCAGGTGGAGATACAGGTGTAGATGCAGGTGTAGATGCAGGTGGAGATACAGGTGTAGATGCAGGTGGAGATGCAGGTGTAGATGCAGGTGGAGATACAGGTGTAGATGCAGGTGTAGATGCAGGTGTAGATACAGGTGTAGATGCAGGTGGAGATGCAGGTGTAGATGCAGGTGTAGATGCAGGTGTAGATGCAGGTGTAGATGCAGGTGGAGATACAGGTGGAGATACAGGTGGAGATACAGGTGTAGATGCAGGTGGAGATACAGGTGTAGATGCAGGTGGAGATACAGGTGTAGATGCAGGTGTAGATGCAGGTGTAGATGCAGGTGTAGATGCAGGTGGAGATACAGGTGGAGATACAGGTGGAGATACAGGTGTAGATACAGGTGTAGATGCAGGTGGAGATACAGGTGTAGATGCAGGTGGAGATACAGGTGTAGATGCAGGTGGAGATACAGGTGCAGATGCAGGTGGAGATACAGGTGTAGATGCAGGTGGAGCTACAGGTGTAGATACAGGTAGAGATGCAGGTGCAGATGCAGGTGTAGATGCAGGTGTAGATGCAGGTGCAGATGCAGGTGTAGATGCAGGTGCAGATGCAGGTGTAGATACAGGTGTAGATGCAGGTGGAGATACAGGTGTAGATGCAGGTGGAGATACAGGTGTAGATGCAGGTGGAGATACAGGTGTAGATGCAGGTGGAGATACAGGTGCAGATGCAGGTGTAGATGCAGGTGCAGATGCAGGTGTAGATGCAGGTGCAGATGCAGGTGTAGATACAGGTGTAGATGCAGGTGGAGATACAGGTGTAGATGCAGGTGGAGATACAGGTGTAGATGCAGGTGTAGATGCAGGTGTAGATACAGGTGTAGATGCAGGTGGAGATACAGGTGTAGATGCAGGTGGAGATACAGGTGTAGATACAGGTGTAGATGCAGGTGGAGATACAGGTGTAGATGCAGGTGGAGATACAGGTGTAGATGCAGGTGAAGATACAGGTGCAGATGCAGGTGGAGATACAGGTGTAGATGCAGGTGGAGATACAGGTGCAGATGCAGGTGGAGATACAGGTGTAGATGCAGGTGGAGATACAGGTGTAGATGCAGGTGGAGATACAGGTGCAGATGCAGGTGGAGATACAGGTGTAGATGCAGGTGGAGCTACAGGTGTAGATACAGGTAGAGATACAGGTGTAGATGCAGGTGCAGATGCAGGTGTAGATGCAGGTGGAGATACAAGTGTAGATACAGGTGCAGATGCAGGTGTAGATGCAGGTGCAGATGCAGGTGTAGATGCAGGTAGAGATACAGGTGTAGATGCAGGTGCAGATGCAGGTGTAGATGCAGGTGGAGATACAAGTGTAGATACAGGTGCAGATGCAGGTGTAGATGCAGGTGTAGATACAGGTGTAGATACAGGTGTAGATACAGGTGCAGATGCAGGTGTAGATGCAGGTGCAGATGCAGGTGTAGATACAGGTGTAGATGCAGGTGGAGATACAGGTGTAGATGCAGGTGTAGATACAGGTGTAGATGCAGGTGTAGATGCAGGTGTAGATACAGGTGTAGATGCAGGTGGAGATACAGGTGTAGATGCAGGTGGAGATACATGTGTAGATGCAGGTGGAGATACATGTGTAGATGCAGGTGGAGATACAGGTGTAGATGCAGGTGGAGATACAGGTGTAGATGCAGGTGGAGATACAGGTGTAGATGCAGGTGGAGATACAGGTGCAGATGCAGGTGGAGATACAGGTGTAGATGCAGGTGGATATACAGGTGTAGATGCAGGTGGAGATACAGGTGCAGATACAGGTGGAGATACAGGTGGAGATACAGGTGTAGATACAGGTGGAGATACAGGTGTAGATGCAGGTGCAGATGCAGGTGTAGATGCAGGTGGAGATACAGGTGTAGATACAGGTGCAGATGCAGGTGTAGATGCAGGTGTAGATGCAGGTGTAGATGCAGGTGCAGATGCAGGTGTAGATGCAGGTGCAGATGCAGGTGTAGATGCAGGTGTAGATGTAGATGCAGGTGTAGATGCAGGTGTAGATGCAGGTGTAGATGCAGGTGTAGATACAGGTGTAGATGCATGTGTAGATGCAGGTGTAGATGCAGGTGTAGATACAGGTGTAGATGAAGGTGTAGATGCAGGTGTAGATACAGGTGTAGATGCAGGTGTAGATGCAGGTGTAGATACAGGTGTAGATACAGGTGTAGATGCAGGTGTAGATACAGGTGTAGATGCTTTCAATACAACTGGGAACTCGGGAAGGGGAAAACAGGTAAAATCATGACATTAGTAATGTTCAAGTTGGTGGAACGTCTGAACTCTAGAAAGATGTCAGAGTATCCGATTTAGTTGGATTATGTTACAAATATATATAATTCCAGACCAATCTCATTTATTACATTTTGACTTCTAGAGTTCCCAGTTGTCTTCAACGCACTGAAGTCACAAGTCTGACATTTCAGAGTTCACCGTTGTTTTGAACACGGCATTAATCTCAGCAGAGGGAGGAAGGAGAGAGCAGCACAGGGTCTGTCTCTCAAGGTCCCTGCTCTCTCCTTCCTTTCCTCCGGTGAGACAGACCAGAGAGACGGAACACACCGTCTTTCACAGTTCATGTTGTTCCTATGACCAGAGAAAGTTAAATAATCCTCAATATTAATTAAAATAGAGCTGCTAATAATGATAATAATCGAATACAGGGCTGTCGATACACCGTACGACTCATTCATCGCAGGCTAAAGCGCTATTGGACATTTTATGTTTTGTAATGGTGCTGAATTAAAACAGTGCTGGAGTGTTTTGTATTGACAGAAATCCTGTGTTCAATCAAGAAAACCTACTCCTGACTCGTTTATTCCACCTTTCCTCTTTAGAGTGACGCCAAATGACTTGGTCAGCTCACACAGTTTTCCGACTACCCGGTGTAACTAATGAAGAGATCAATTAATTAACTGTGAAGAGTTTATTTTTAATTTTTAAGCGTTTTAAAAATACAAAGAGGAATACAGAATAATAAGCTGTACTGTGTATGCATCAGACATGTAATGTACAGAAATATAAATATCCTCATTAATAACTTTGGGATGAATGTTCCACTGAGGTTGTCTTACTGATTAATACCATCTCCGTCCGTCTGGTCTCTGGAGCTTCACTGGGAACACAGGAACACACACACACACTCGTGCACACACACACACACACACACACATACACACACTCGTGCACACACACACACGCTCATACATATTGCACTTGGAAACAACACATCGGCTGTTGCTTTAATTATTAAGGCCGATGAATTATGAGCAGGACATGTCCTGCTTCCTGCTTAAGATCTGGAGAGACTTCCAAGAGACTGGGGCGTACTTTAAAACACACTGAAGAACAGACAGACAGGCAGGCAGACAGACAGACAGACAGACAGACAGACAGACAGACAGACAGACAGACAGACAGACAGACAGACAGACAGACAGACAGACAGACAGACAGACAGACAGACAGACAGACAGACAGACAGACAGACAGACAGACAGACAGACAGACAGTAGTACAGACAGACAGACAGACAGACAGACAGAGTAGTACAGACAGACAGACAGACAGACAGACAGACAGACAGACAGACAGACAGACAGACAGACAGACAGACAGACAGACAGACAGACAGACAGACAGACAGACAGAGTAGTACAGACAGACAGACAGACACAGGCAGACAGACAGACAAACACAGGCAGACAGACAGACAGACAGACAGACAGACAGACAGACAATCATTACTATTTAATAGCTCCATCCATCTGCCACTGGAGCTACACTGGGAACACTCATTTAACAACACATCAGCTGGACGGGTGATTATTTGGTATTTAGTATTTTATTGGGATCCCAATTTCTTCCTGGAGACATGAGGACAACATTCCTGCTTCCAAACAGTCGTACTTATAAATACACTGGAGAGAGACGGACAGACACATGATTTGTCCTAAGTGACTTGGTGAGGCCATGTTCTGATTGGCCATGCTGTGGGTGTTGATATGTTCTCTCTGCTCTGTTTGAAGGATAGAGAGAATGACAGGCAGGTCCCATGGTGGGGTGACAGCTGGCTCATCTAACACACAAACACACACACTGACACACAAACACTGGGGTACTGATGATGGCTACTGGGTCTGCTATGCATGACATCTGTGACAAGTCACTGCCACAGGGACACCGCAACTGTCACCTAATACTTAGAGGATAGTTAGAGGATAGCTAGAGGATAGCAAGATGATAGCTAGAGGATAGTTAGAGGATAGTTAGAGGATAGCTAGAGGATAGTTAGAGGATAGCAAGATGATAGCTAGAGGATAGTTAGAGGATAGTTAGAGGATAGTTAGAGGATAGCTAGAGGATAGTTAGAGGATAGCTAGAGGATAGTTAGAGGATAGTTAGAGGATGGCTAGAGGATAGCTAGAGGATAGTTAGAGGATAGCTAGAGGATAGCTAGAGGATAGTTAGAGGATAGTTCATAACTACTAGAGGATAGCTAGAGGATAGTTCATAACTACTAGAGGATAGCTAGAGGATAGTTAGAGGATAGTTCATAACTACTAGAGGATAGTTAGAGGATAGTTAGAAGGATAGCTAGAGGACAGCTAGAGGATAGTTAGAGGATAGTTAGAGGATAGCTAGAGGATAGTTCATAACTGCTAGAGAATAGCTAGAGGATAGCTAGAGGATAGTTAGAGGATAGCTAGAGGATAGTTAGAGGATAGTTCATAACTACTAGAGGATAGCTAGAGGATAGTTAGAGGATAGTTCATAACTACTAGAGGATAGCTAGAGGATAGTTAGAGGATAGTTCATAACTACTAGAGGATAGTTAGAGGATAGCTAGAGGACAGCTAGAGGATAGTTAGAGGATAGTTATAGGATAGCTAGAGGATAGTTCATAACTGCTAGAGGATAGTTAGAGGATAGTTAGAGGATAGTTAGAGTATAGTTATAGGATAGTTAGAGGATAGTTCATAACTGCTAGAGGATAGTTAGAGGATAGTTAGAGTATAGTTATAGGATAGTTAGAGGATAGTTCATAACTGCTAGAGGATAGTTAGAGGATAGTTAGAGGATAGCTAGAGGATAGCAAGATGATAGCTAGAGGATAGTTAGAGGATAGTTAGAGGATAGCTAGAGGATAGTTAGAGGATAGCAAGATGATAGCTAGAGGATAGTTAGAGGATAGTTAGAGGATAGCAAGATGATAGCCTGAGGATAGTTAGAGGATAGCAAGATGATAGCTAGAGGGTAGTTAGAGAATAGCTAGAGGATAGTTAGAGGATAGTTCATAACTGCTAGAGGATAGCTAGAGGATAGTTAGAGGATAGTTAGAGGATAGCTAGAGGATAGTTAGAGGATAGCTAGAGGATAGCAAGATGATAGCCTGAGGATAGTTAGAGGATAGCAAGATGATAGCTAGAGGATAGTTAGAGATAGTTAGCCTGAAGATAGCCTGAGGATAGTTAGAGGATAGCTAGAGTATAGTTAGAGGATAGCAAGAGGATAGCTAGAGGATAGTTAGAGGATAGCAAGATGATAGCCTGAGGATAGTTAGAGGATAGCAAGATGATAGCTAGAGGATAGTTAGAGGATAGTTAGAGGATAGTTAGAGGATAGCTAGAGGATAGTTAGAGGATAGTTATAGGATAGTTAGAGGATAGTTCATAACTGCTAGAGGATAGTTAGAGGATAGTTAGAGGATAGTTAGAGGATAGTTAGAGGATAGTTCATAACTGCTAGAGGATAGTTAGAGGATAGTTAGAGTATAGTTATAGGATAGCTAGAGGATAGTTCATAACTGCTAGAGGATAGTTAGAGGATAGTTAGAGGATAGTTAGAGGATAGCTAGAGGATAGTTAGAGGATAGTTAGAGGATAGTTCATAACTGCTAGAGGATAGCTAGAGGATAGTTAGAGGATAGTTCATAACTGCTAGAGGATAGTTAGAGGATAGTTAGAGGATAGCTAGAGGATAGTTAGAGGATAGCTAGAGGATAGTTAGAGGATAGCTAGAGGATAGCTAGAGGATAGTTAGAGGATAGTTCATAACTGCTAGAGGATAGCTAGAGGATAGTTAGAGGATAGCTAGAGGATAGCTAGAGGATAGTTAGAGGATAGCAAGATGATAGCTAGAGGATAGTTAGAGGATAGCAAGAGGATAGCTAGAGGATAGTTAGAGGATAGTTAGAGGATAGCTAGAGTATAGTTAGAGGATAGCCTGAAGATAGCCTGAGGATAGTTAGAGGATAGCTAGAGTATAGTTAGAGGATAGCCTGAAGATAGCCTGATGATAGTTAGAGGATAGTTAGAGGATAGTTAGAGGATAGTTAGAGGATAGTTCATAACTGCTAGAGGATAGTTAGAGGATAGCCTGAAGATAGCAAGATGATAGCCTGAGGATAGTTCATAACTGCTAGAGGATAGCTGGAGGATAGTTAGAGGATAGCTAAAGGATAGTTAGAGGATAGCAAGATGATAGCCTGAGGATAGTTAGACGATAGTTAGAGGATAGTTAGAGGATAGCAAGATGATAGTTAGAGGATAGTTAGCGGATAGTTCATAACTGCTAGATGATAGCTCGTGGATAGCTAGAGGATAGTTAGAGGATAGCAAGATGATAGTTAGAGGATAGTTAGCGGATAGCCTGAAGATAGCAAGATGATAGCCTGAGGATAGTTCATAACTGCTAGAGGATAGCTAAAGGATAGTTAGAAGATAGCTAGAGGATAGCTGAGGATAGTTCATAACTGCTAGAGGATAGTTAGAGGATAGCTAGAGGATAGTTAGAGGATAGCAAGATGATAGCCTGAGGATAGTTAGACGATAGTTAGAGGATAGTTAGAGGATAGTTCATAACTGCTAGAGGATAGTTAGAGGATAGTTAGAGGATAGCTAGAGGATAGTTAGAGGATAGCTAGAGGATAGTTAGAGGATAGTTAGAGGATAGTTAGAGGATAGTTAGAGGATAGCTAGAGGATAGTTAGAGGATAGTTAGAGGATAGCTAGAGGATAGTTAGAGGATAGTTAGAGGATAGCTAGAGGATAGTTAGAGGATAGTTCATAACTGCTAGAGGATAGCTAGAGGATAGTTAGAGGATAGTTCATAACTGCTAGAGGATAGCTAGAGGATAGTTAGAGGATAGTTCATAACTGCTAGAGGATAGTTAGAGGATAGTTAGAGGATAGTTCATAACTGCTAGAGGATAGTTAGAGGATAGTTAGAGGATAGCTAGAGGATAGTTAGAGGATAGCTAGAGGATAGCTAGAGGATAGTTAGAGGATAGCCTCAAGATAGCCTGAGGATAGTTAGAGGATAGTTCATAACTGCTAGAGCATAGCTAGAGGATAATTAGAGTATAGTTAGAGGATAGTTAGAGGATAGTTTCTAACTTCTAGAGGATAGCTATAGGATAGTTCATAACTGCTAGAGGACAGCTAGAGGATAGCTAGAGGATAGATCATAACTGCTAGAGAACAGCTAGAGGACAGCTAGAGGATAGTTCATAACTGCTAGAGGACAGCTAGAGGACAGTTAGAGGACAGCTTGATGATAGTTCGTAACTGCTAGGAGACAGCTAGAGGATAGTTCATAACTTCTAGAGGATAGCTAGAGGATAGTTCATAACTGCTAGAGAACAGCTAGAGGACAGCTAGAGGATAGTTCATAACTGCTAGAGGACAGCTAGAGGACAGTTAGAGGACAGCTTGATGATAGTTCGTAACTGCTAGGAGACAGCTAGAGGATAGTTCATAACTTCTAGAGGAAAGCTAGAGGACAGCTAGAGGATAGTTCCAAACTGCTAGAGGATAGTTAGAGGATAGCTAGAGGACAGCTAGAGGATAGTTCATAACTGCTAGAGGTTTGCTAGAGGATAGTTGACAATAGCTAGAAGACAGCTAGAGGATAGCTATAGGATAATTCATAACTGCTAGAGGACAGCTAGAGGATAGTTAGAGGATAGTTCATAACTGCTAGAGGACAGCTAGAGGATAGTTCATAACTGCTAGAGGACAGCTAGAGGACAGCTAGAGGATAGTTCATAACTGCTAGAGGACAGCTAGAGGATAGTTAGAGGATAGCTAGAGGATAGTTAGAGGATAGTTCATAACTGCTAGAGGATAGTTAGAGGATAGTTCATAACTGCTAGAGGATAGCTAGAGGATAGTTAGAGGATAGTTCATAACAGCTAGAGGATAACTAGAGGATAGCTAGAGGATAGCTAGAGGATAGTTAGAGGATAGTTCATAACTGCTAGAGGATAGCTAGAGGATAGTTAGAGGATAGTTCATAACAGCTAGAGGATAACTAGAGGATAGCTAGAGGATAGTTCATAACTGCTAGACGATAGTTAGAGGATAGTTCATAACTGCTAGAGGACAGCTAGAGGACAGCTAGAGGATAGTTCATAACTGCTAGAGGATAGCTGGAGGATAGTTCATAACTGCTAGAGGACAGCTGGAGGATAGTTCATAACTGCTAGAGGACAGCTAGAGGACAGGTAGAGGATAGCTAGAGGACAGCGAGAGGACAGCGAGAGAACAGCGAGAGTATCGCGAGAGGATAGCTAGAGGACAGCGAGAGGACAGCTAGAGGACAGCGAGAGGACAGCTAGAGGACAGCTAGAGGACAGCGAGAGGACAGCGAGAGGATAGCTAGAGGACAGCGAGTAAACAGCGAGAGGATAGCTAGAGGACAGCGAGAGAACAGCGAGAGGACAGCTAGAGGATAGCTAGAGGACAGCTAATATTCTATGTCTAACTGAAACTGTCTGGATGATGACACCCAGTTGTTTCTCCATGCAGCGGCAGGATCGAAAACCGGCTTCAGAAAGTCGAATGAGTGCATTTTTATACTGGTGTGCTGCTTCAACTGAAGAAAATCTAGAGCTTTTGCTCACATGATATTGAAATAAATGTAACCTTTATTTAACTTTACAGAATAAATTCTTATTTAGAATAATTGCCTACCAAGAGGCAAAATGCCTCCTGCCGGGACAGAGGCTGGGATAAAGGATTTAAAAGAATGTAGGACAAAACACACATCACAACGAGAGACACCACAACACTACATAAAGAGAGGCCTAAGACAACACAGCATGGCAGCAACACATGACAACACAGCATGGTAGCAACACATGACAACACAGCATGGTAGAAACACAACATGACGACAACATGGTAGCAGCACAACATGACAACAACGTGGTAGCAACACAACATGACAACAACATGGTAGCAGCACAAAACATGGTATGAACATTATTGGACACAGACAACAGGACAAAGGGCAAGAAGGTAGAGACAACAATACATCAGGCAAAGCAGCCACAACTGTCAGTAAGAGTGTCCATTGATTGAGTCTTTGAATTAAGAGATTGAATTAAAACTGTCCAGTTTGAGTGTTTTTTACAGCTTGTTCCAGTCGCTAGCTGCAGCGAACTGAAAATAGGAGCGACCCAGGGATGTGTGTGCTTTGGGGACCTTCATCAGAAATGTGTCTGGCAGAACGGGTGTTGTATGTGGAGGATGAGGGCTGCAGTAGGTATCTCAGATAGGGGGAGTGAGGCCTAAGAGGGTTTTATAAATAAGCATCAACCAGTGGGTCTTGCGACGGGTATACAGAGATGACCAGTTTACAGAGGAGTACAGGGTGCAGTGATGTGTCCTATAAGGAGCATTGGTGGTAAATCTGATGTCTGAATGGTAAAGAACATCTAGCTGCTCGAGAGCGCCCTTACCTGCTGATCTATAAATTATGTCTCTGTAATCTAGCATGGTAGGATGGTCATCTGAATCAGGGTTAGTTTGGCAAGTATGGTGAAAGAAGAGCGACTACGATAGAGGAAACCAAGTCTAGATTTAACCTTAGCCTGCAGCTTTGATGGGTGCTGAGAGAAGGACAGAGTACCATCTAGCCATACTCCCAAGTACTTGCAAGAGGTGACTATCTCAAGCTCTAAACCCTCAGAGGTAGTAATAACACCTGTGGGAAGAGGGACATTCTTCTTACCAAACCACATGACCTTTGTTTTGGAGGTGTTCAGAACACGGTTAAGGCTAGAGAAAGCTTGTTGGACACTAAGAAAGCTTTGTTGTAGAGCTTTTAACACAAAATCCGGGGAGGGGCCAGCTGAGTATAAGACTGTATCATCTGCATGTAAATGGATGAGAGAGCTTCCTACTGCCTGAGCTATGTTGTTCATGTCAATTGAGAAGAGCGTGGGGCCTAGGATCGAGCCTTGGGGTACTCCCTTGGTGACAGTCATATTGCAGGCTAACAATCACAAGATTGAATAACGGGACACGTTCTCAAAGCATGATCAGCTGACAAGTGTATTCACAGACATGTTCAACCCCTTGTCCCAGTCTGTATTCCCAACATGTTTCAAGCTGACCACCATTGCCCCTGTTCCCAAGGTAACCTGCCTAAATGCCTACCACAATGTAGCACTCACATCTGTAATTATGAAGTACTTTGAAAAGGCTGGTCATGACACACATCCACATCATCATCCCAGACACCCTGGACCAATTCCAATTCGTACCCACCCAACAGATCCACAGGTCCACAGATGACGGATCCACAGGTGACGCAAACTCAATTGCACTTCACACTACTCTCTCCCACCTGGGCGAGGGGAGATAACAGAGAGGCTGCTGCCTATATACACAGACTATAGCTAGAACAGAGAGGCTGCTGCCTATATACACAGACTATAGCTAGAACAGAGAGGCTGCTGCCTATATACACAGACTATAGCTAGAACAGAGAGGCTGCTGCCTATATACACAGACTAGAGCTAGAACAGAGAGGCTGCTGCCTATATACACAGACTATAGCTAGAACAGAGAGGCTGCTGCCTATATACACAGACTATAGCTAGAACAGAGAGGCTGCTGCCTATATACACAGACTTGAAGTCAATGGCCACTATAGAGGGCAGCATTTTCACTTTGGATGAATTGCGTGCCCAGAGTGAACTGCCTCCTACTCTGTCCCAGATGCTAATATATGCATATTATTATTACAAATGGATAAAAAACACTCTGAAGTTTCTAAAACTGTATGAATTATGTATGTGAGTATAACAGAACTCATAGGGCAGGCAAACTTCCAAGTAGGACATGGAAATTCTGGGGCTGGTTGATTTTCAACTCATCGCCTATTCACATCCAAATAGGATATGGATCTGTTCGCACTTCCTACACCTTCCACTAGATGTCAACAGTCAGTCGAACGTGGAATGAAGCCTCTAGTGTGATGTGGGACCAGATCGCAGCTATTTGAGTTACTGGTCTGGCAGATTGACAGTTCCTGGTTACGCGCAATAGTCATTATATCGCCTAGACAAAAACGAATGCTCCGGTTGGAAAGTTATTGGATATATATGATAATAACATCCTGAAGATTGATTCTCTACTTAGTTTGACCAGTTTCTTCGACCTGGAATATAACTTTTTGAAGTTTTTGTCCGAGTTCGTCTGGACCGGCGCCAGCGTTTGGACATGTGAACTAAACGTGGTAGCAAAAGTAGCTAATTGGACACTAGTAATGGACATTATGGAACAAAACAACGATTTATTGCAGAACTAGGATTCCTTGCACTGAATTCTGATGAAAGATCATCAAAGGTAAGGGAATATTCATGATGTAATTTCGTATTTCTGTTGACTCCAACATGGCGGAGAAATATATTTACGTCTGAGAGCCGTCTCAGATTATTTTATGGTAGGCTTTTTTCTTAACGTTTTTTTTAAAAATCTGACACAGCGGTTGCATTAAGAACCAGTGTATCTTTAATTATATGTAGAACATGTATCTTTAGTCAAAGTTTACGATGAGTATTTCTGTTATCTGTCGTAGCTCTCTGTAATTACTCCGGATATTTTGGAGGCATTTCTGAACATGGCGCCAATGTTAACCGAGATTTGTGGATATAAATATGCATATTATCAAGCAAAACATAAATGTATTGTGTAACATGATGTCATATGAGTGTCATCTGATGAAGATTATCAAAGGTTAATGATTAAATCTCTAATTCGCTTTTGTGACTATCTTTGCCTGGGAAAATGGCTGTGTTTTTTTGGATTTGTTGGTGATCTAACATAAATATATGTTGTGTTTTCGCTGTAAAACATTGTAAAAATCGGACACGACGATGAACAAGATGTATCTTTCATTTGCTGTATTGGACTAATTAGGCTGGAAAACCTAAGATTTGAGAATGACACAAATATGAATTTCCACAAAGTTTGCTGCTTCAGTGTCTTTAGATATTTTTGTGAGATGTTACTATGGAATACTGAAGTATAATTACAAGCATTTCATAAGTGTCAAAGGCTTTTATTGACAATTACATGAAGTTGATGCAAAGAATCAATATTTGCAGTGTTGACCCTTCTTCTTCAAGACCTCTGCAATCGGCCCTGGCATGCTGTCAATTAACTTCTGGGCCACATCCTGACTGATGGCAGCCTATTCTTGCCAAATCAATGCTTGGAGTTTGTCAGAATTTGTTGGTTTTTGTTTTTGACCACAAATTTTCAATGGGAGTAAAGTAATGGGAGTTTCCTGGTCATGGACCCAAACTATCCATGTTTTGTTCCCTGAGCAGCTTAGTTATCACTTAGCCTTATGGCTTTATGCTCCATCATGCTGGAAAAGGCATTGTTTGTCACCAAACTGTTCCTGGATGGCTGGGAGAAGTCGCTCTCGGAGGATGTGTTGTTACCATTCTTTATTCATGGCTGTGTTCTTAGGCAAAATTGTGAGTGAGCCCACTCCCTTGGCTGAGAAGCAACCTCACACATGAATGGTCTCAGGATGCTTTACTGTTGGCATGACACAGGACTGATGGTAGCCCTCACCTTGTCTTCTCCGGACAAGCTTTTTCATGATGCCCCAAACAATTGGAAAGAGGATTCAGAGAAAATGACTTTACCCTTTACAGTCCTCAGCAGTCCAATCCCTGTACCTTTTGCAGAATATCCGTCTATCCCTGATGTGTTTCCTGGAGAGAAAGGGCTTCTTTGCAGCCCTTCTTGACACCAGGACATCCTCCAAAAGTCTTTGCCTCACTGTGCATACAGATGCACTCACACCTGCCTGCTGCCATTCCTGAGCAAGCTCCGTACTGGTGGTGCCCCGATCCCACAGCTGAATCAACTTTAGGAGACGGTCCTGGCGCTTGCTGGACTTTCTTGGGCACCCTGAAGCCTTCTTCACAACAATTGAACCGCTCTCCTTGAAGTTATTGATGATCCGATAAATGGTTGATTTAAGTCCAATCTTACTGGCAGCAATATCCTTGCCTGTGAAGCCCTTTTTGTGTAAAGCAATGATGACGGCAAGTGTTTCCTTGCAGTTAACCATGGTTGACAGAGGAAGAACAATGATTCCATGCACCACCCTCCTTTTGAAGCTTCCAGTCTGTTATTCGAACTCAATCAGCATGATAGAGTGATCTCCAGCCTTGTCCTCATCAACACTCACACCTGTGTTAACGAGAGAATCACTGACATGATGTCAGCTGGTCCTTTTGTGGCAGGGCTGAAATGCAGTGGAAATGTTTTTGGGGGATTCAGTTCATTTGCATGGTAAAGAAGGACTTGCAATTAATTGCAATTCATCTGAGGGTTGGCATCCCCTTTGGGTTGTGCCGTGGCGGAGATCTTTGTGGGCTATACTCGGCCTTGTCTCAGGATGGTAAGTTGGTTGTTGAAGATATCTCTCTAGTGGTGTGGGGGCTGTGCTTTGGGAAAGTGGGTGGGGTTATATCCTTCCTGTTTGGCCCTGTCCGGGGTATCATCGGATGGGGCCACAGTGTCTCCTGACCCCTCCTGTCTTAGCCTCCAGTATTTATGCTGCAGTAGTTTATGTGTCGGGGGGCTAGGGTCAGTTTGTTATATCTGGAGTACTTCTCCTGTCTTATCCGGTGTCCTGTGTGAATTTAAGTATGCTCTCTCTAATTGTCTCTTTCTCTCTTTCTTTCTCTCTCTCAGAGGACCTGAGCCCTAGGACCATGCCTCAGGACTACCTGGCATGATGACTCCTTACTGTCCCCAGTCCACCTGGCTGTGCTGCTGCTCCAGTTTCAACTGTTCTGCCTGTGATTATTATTAATTGATCATGCTGGTCATTTATGAACATTTGAACATCTTGGCCATGTTCTGTTATAATCTCCACCCGGCACAGCCAGAAGAGGACAGGCCACGCCTCATAGCCTGGTTCCTCTCTAGGTTTGACGGGGCATCATATTTTGTTATCTTTCTGCCGTGTTTGAGAAGTCAATGCTCTTTGGAGGAGTTAGCTGTACAGATATCTTGATATTCTTGTGGGTTTTTTACAAATAATTAAGTTTGGACTCACCCACTCATTCCAGTGATTTTATTTGTTTTTTTTACTATTTTCTACATTGTAGAATAATAGTGAAGACATCAAAACTATGAAATAACACATATGGAATCATGTAGTCATGAAAAAAGTGTTAAACAAATCAAAATATATTTTATATTTGAAGATTCTTCAAAGTAGCCACCCTTTACCTTGATGACTGCTTTGCACACTCATGAGGTAGTCACCTGCAATGCATTTCAATTAACAGGTGTCTCGTGTTAAAAATGAATTTGTGGAATTTCTTTCCTTCTTAATTCGTTTGAGGCTATCAATTGTGTTCTGACAAGGTAGGGGTGGTATACAGATAGATTATTATCTGGGGTGGTATACAGATAGATTAGTATCTGGGGTGGTATACAGATAGATTATTATCTGGGGTGGTATACAGATAGATTATTATCTAGGGTGGTATACAGATAGATTATTATCTAGGGTGGTATACAGATAGATTATTATCTAGGGTGGTATACAGATAGATTATTATCTAGGGTGGTATACAGATAGATTAATATCTAGGGTGGTATACAGATAGATGAGGGCCCGACTAAGGGTTTTACATAAGAAAGGTCCTCTCTGTTATTAATATTCTCTCTGTTAGTATTCTCTGTTATTAATATTCTCTCTGTTAGTATTCTCCCTGTTAGTATTTTATCTGTTTGTATTTTATCTGTTTGTATTTTATCTGTTAGTATTCTCTCTGTTAGTATTATCTCTGTTAGTATTTTATCTGTTAGTATTCTCTCTGTTAGTATTTTATCTGTTAGTATTCTCTCTGTTAGTATTCTCTCTGTTAGTATTTTATCTGTTAGTATTCTCTCTGTTAGTATTATCTCTGTTAGTATTTTATCTGTTAGTATTCTCTCTGTTAGTATTTTATCTGTTAGTATTCTCTCTGTTAGTATTCTCTCTGTTAATATTCTCTCTGTTCGTATTCTCTCTGTTAGTATTCTCTCTGTTAATATTCTCTCTGTTAATATTATCTCTGTTAGTATTCTCTTGTTATTATTCTCTCTGTTAATATTCTCTCTGTTAGTATTCTCTTGTTATTATTCTCTCTGTTAATATTCTCTCTGTATTCTGTTAGTATTCTCTCTGTTAGTATTCTCTCTGTTAATATTCTCTCTGTTAGTATTCCTTCTGTTAGTATTCTCTCTGTTATTATTCTCTCTGTTAATATTCTCTCTGTATTCTGTTAGTATTCTCTCTGTTAGTATTCTCTCTGTTAATATTCTCTCTTTTAGTATTCCTTCTGTTAGTATTCTCTCTGTTAGTATTCTCTCTGTTAGTATTCTCTCTGTTTTCTGTTAGTATTCTCTCTGTTAGTATTCTCTCTGTTAGTATTCTCTCTGTTAGTATTCTCTCTGTTAGTATTCTCTCTGTTAGTATTCTCTCTGTTAGTATTCTCTCTGTTAGTATTCTCTCTGTTAGTATTCTCTGTGTTAATATTCCCTCCGTTAGTATTCTCTCTGTTAGTATTCTGTTAGTATTCTCTCTGTTAGTATTCTCTCTGTATTCTCTCTGTTAGTATTCTCTCTGTTAATATTCCTTCTGTTAGTATTCTCTCTGTTAGTATTCCCTCTGTTAGTATTCTCTGTGTTAATATTCCCTCTGTTAGTATTCTCTCTGTTAATATTCTCTCTGTTAGTATTTTCTCTGTTAGTATTCCTTCTGTTAGTATTCTCTCTGTTAGTATTCTCTCTGTTAGTATTCTCTCTGTTAGTATTCTCTCTGTTAGTATTCTCTCTGTTAATATTCTCTCTGTTAATATTCTCTCTGTTAGTATTCTCTCTGTTAGTATTCTCTCTGTTAGTATTCCCTCTGTTAGTATTCTCTCTGTTAGTATTCTCTCTGTTAGTATTCTCTCTGTATTCTCTCTGTTAATATTCTCTCTGTTATTATTCTCTCTGTTAGTATTCTCTCTGTTAGTATTCTCTCTGTTAGTATTCTCTCTGTTAGTATTCCCTCTGTTAGTATTCTCTGTGTTAATATTCCCTCTGTTAGTATTCTCTCTGTTAATATTCCCTCCGTTAGTATTCTCTCTGTTAGTATTCTGTTAGTATTCTCTCTGTTAGTATTCTCTCTGTATTCTCTCTGTTAGTATTCTCTCTGTTAATATTCCTTCTGTTAGTATTCTCTCTGTTAGTATTCTCTCTGTTAGTATTCTCTCTGTATTCTCTCTGTTAATATTCCCTCTGTTATTATTCTCTCTGTTAGTATTCTCTCTGTTAGTATTCTCTCTGTTAGTATTCTCTCTGTTAGTATTCTCTCTGTTAGTATTCTCTCTGTTAGTATTCTCTCTGTTAGTATTCTCTCTGTTAGTATTCTCCCTGTTAGTATTCTCTCTGTTAGTATTCTCTCTGTGTTAATATTCCCTCTCTGTTAGTATTCTCTCTGTTAATTCTGTTAGTATTCTCTCTGTTAGTATTCTCT
This sequence comes from Oncorhynchus tshawytscha, assembly GCF_018296145.1. Classification (NCBI taxonomy): domain Eukaryota; kingdom Metazoa; phylum Chordata; class Actinopteri; order Salmoniformes; family Salmonidae; genus Oncorhynchus; species Oncorhynchus tshawytscha. The sequence continues at coordinate 36,769,912 of NC_056457.1, read as the reverse complement.
CTGTATTCTCTCTGTTAGTATTCTCTCTGTTAATATTCCTTCTGTTAGTATTCTCCCTGTTAGTATTCCCTCTGTTAGTATTCTCTGTGTTAATATTCCCCTCTGTTAGTATTCTCTCTGTTAATATTCTCTCTGTTAGTATTCTCTCTGTTAGTATTCCTTCTGTTAGTATTCTCTCTGTTAGTATTCTCTCTGTTAGTATTCTCTCTGTTAGTATTCTCTCTGTTAATATTCTCTCTGTTAGTATTCTCTCTGTTAGTATTCTAATTAGTATTCTCTCTGTTAATATTCTCTCTGTTAGTATTCTCTCTGTTAGTATTCTCTCTGTTAGTATTCTCTCTGTATTCTCTCTGTTAATATTCTCTCTGTTATTATTCTCTCTGTTAGTATTCTCTCTGTTAGTATTCTCTCTGTTAGTATTCTCTCTGTTAGTATTCTCTCTGTTAGTATTCTCTCTGTTAGTATTCTCTCTGTTAGTATTCTCTCTGTATTCTCTCTGTTATTATTCTCTCTGTTAGTATTCTCTCTGTTAGTATTCTCTCTGTATTCTCTCTGTTAATATTCTCTCTGTTAGTATTCTCTCTGTTAGTATTCTCTCTGTATTCTCTCTGTTAATATTCCCTCTGTTAGTATTCTCTCTGTTAGTATTCTCTCTGTTAGTATTCTCTCTGTGTGTGTGTGTGTGTGCTTAGTAAAGTCACAACAGCACAAGGCAGCAACCATTAGTCAAGGCATAGCTCTCTCTGAAGAAGCAGCTCTGATTGTGCTCTAACTATGGTCTCATCACACAGGCACACACTATAAATAGTACAAGTCCCCAATGGCACCCTATTCCCTATATAGTGCACTACTTTAGACCAGAGCCCTATGGAACCCTATTCCCTATATAGTACACTACTTTAGACCAGAGCCCTATGGCACCCTACTCCCTATCAATGTAGTGCACTACCTACAACCAGGGAACATTGGTCTGTGTTCCACTGTGTAGGAAATATGGTGCAATTTGGGATACACATATGAAGTCTACATATAGATAGAGACGTTTATTTCTACTAATGTCAACACTCATCGACAGCTGTGAGAGAGAGAGGATAGTGGTAGGATGGTCTTCAGAGAGAGAGGATAGTGGTAGGTTGGTCTTCAGAGAGAGAGAGACTAGTGGTAGGATGGTCTTCAGAGAGAGAGGGGATAGTGGTAGGATGGTCTTCAGAGAGAGAGGATAGTGGTAAGATGGTCTTCAGAGAGAGAGGGATAGTGGTAGGATGGTCTTCAGAGAGAGAGGATAGTGGTAAGATGGTCTTCAGAGAGAGAGGATAGTGGTAGGATGGTCTTCAGAGAGAGAGGGGATAGTGGTAGGATGGTCTTCAGAGAGAGAGGATAGTGGTAGGATGGTCTTCAGAGAGAGAGGATAGTGGTAGGATGGTCTTCAGAGAGAGAGGGGATAGTGGTAGGATGGTCTTCAGAGAGAGGGACTAGTGGTAGGTTGGTCTTCAGAGAGAGAGAGAGACTAGTGGTAGGACGGTCTTCAGAGAGAGAGAGAGACTAGTGGTAGGATGGTCTTCAGAGAGAGAGGGAGACTAGTGGTAGGATGGTCTTCAGAGAGAGAGGATAGTGGTAGGATGGTCTTCAGAGAGAGAGGGGATAGTGGTAGGATGGTCTTCAGAGAGAGGGACTAGTGGTAGGTTGGTCTTCAGAGAGAGAGAGAGAGACTAGTGGTAGGACGGTCTTCAGAGAGAGAGAGAGACTAGTGGTAGGACGGTCTTCAGAGAGAGAGAGAGACTAGTGGTAGGATGGTCTTCAGAGAGAGAGGGAGACTAGTGGTAGGATGGTCTTCAGAGAGAGAGGGGATAGTGGTAGGATGGTCTTCAGAGAGAGAGGGGATAGTGGTAGGATGGTCTTCAGAGAGAGAGGGGATAGTGGTAGGATGGTCTTCAGAGAGAGAGGGGATAGTGGTAGGATGGTCTTCAGAGAGAGAGAGGGGATAGTGGTAGGATGGTCTTCAGAGAGAGAGGGGATAGTGGTAGGATGGTTAGGATGGTCTTCAGAGAGAGAGGGGATAGTGGTAGGGTGGTCTTACGAGAGAGAGGGGATAGTGTTAGGATGGTCTTCAGAGAGAGAGGGGATAGTGGTAGGATGGTCTTCAGAGAGAGAGGGGATAGTGGTAGGATGGTCTTCAGAGAGGGAATAGTGATACGATGCCCACTGTGTTAAGAAGCAGTGCGGCTTGGTTGGGTTGTGTTTAGTTTTTTGCATGAGAAACCAGAAATAATCGTCAATAGTACTGTTGGTCCATTTTGCGATGCTGTAGCCAGTAAACATTTCCTCAAAATAGTCTGAATTAATCTAAGATAACTCAAAAAATATTTCATTCATTTTGTTGTTTTTGCTGAGGAAAAAATATATGTTTTGTAACTAGACGTGGTATATATATGTATTGTTGTCATGGCTAACACTGTAACTAGAGGTGGTATATAGATGTATTGTTGTCATGGCTAACACTGTGACTAGACGTGGTATATAGATGTATTGTTGTCATGGCTAACACTGTGACTACAGATGGTATATAGATGTATTGTTGTCATGGCTAACACTGTAACTAGAGGTGGTATATAGATGTATTGTTGTCATGGCTAACACTGTGACTAGACGTGGTATATAGATGTATTGTTGTCATGGCTAACACTGTGACTACAGATGGTATGTAGATGTATTGTTGTCATGGCTAACACTGTGACTAGAGGTGGTATATAGATGTATTGTTGTCATGGCTAACACTGTAACTAGAGGTGGTATATAGATGTATTGTTGTCATGGCTAACACTGTGACTAGACGTGGTATATAGATGTATTGTTGTCATGGCTAACACTGTAACTAGATGTGGTATATAGATGTATTGTTGTCATGGCTAACACTGTAACTAGATGTGGTATATAGATGTATTGTTGTCATGGCTAACACTGTGACTAGACCTGGTATATAGATGTATTGTTGTCATGGCTAACACTGTGACTAGAGGTTGCAGCATAACAACAAAATATGAGACTTAATTTAGGAAGGACATCATCTAATCCAAGGCTAGAGCAGAGAAGTGTTTATTTTGTCTGACTTTCAGAAATAGACTGGAGCTCGTCCTCGTATGGAGAGATTGGCAGTGCAGTCAGGAAAGTGATTTCAGAGTAGAGCAGAGAAGGTTGCAGGAATTGAATTGCCGTGAGTGTTGGTTAAGCAAGCTACTTTAATTTGGTCTGGGAGCATGCATTCTCAAAGTGGGTGTGTGTCCTAAATGGCACACTATTCCCTACATGCAGTAGTGTACTATGTTTGACCACAGACTTATGGGCCCTGGTCAAAACTTGTGCACTATATATAGGGGAATAGTGTGTCATTTGGGACCCTCCTTGCCAGCTTGGCTGTAATTGGAGTCAGAACAAGTGCTTTCCATTTCCATCAGATGCTTTCATGTAGTTTGAGACTTTTCCAAGTGAGCAGGAGAATCATCTAAGCACTATATTCATTTGATCCAGGGGGATTCAAAGGCAGCAACATCCCCAGAAAGGCCACGTACCAAACAAAACCCTATGCACTATATAGTGCACTACTTTTGACCGGAACAGTAGTGAATAGGGTGCTATTTGGGACTCGGTCTAAAGGTGTTTGGTTCTATTGCTATGTTAAGGCAGCATTCACAGTAAATACCCTATTCCTTATGTAGTGCACTACATTTAACCAGAATCCTATGGGTTGGTTGAGGGAGAGGGAAGGAGGGAGTCAGGGGCCTTTTCTCAATTGGATTTGCTCAACTCCAGTGTCCTCTCTTCTCCATCTTCTCTCGCCTCCTTTGAAATTGAGAGGCAGCGAAGAGAGGGAACGTGGACAAAAAATGATCTTGTATGAAATGAGACTCTCCTCGCCACTCAGGCAAAATACATTTACAGGGGTGGAATCACAAAGTAAATCCTGTTTACAGGAGGGGTGGAAGGGGGTGTGGAAGGGGAGGGAGGAGGAGGAGGGGATTGGAAGAGGAGGAGGGAGGAGGAGGAGGGGGTGTGGAAGGGGAGGGAGGAGGAGGAGGAGGTGGAGGAGGGGGGGGTCGGGGAGGAGGAGGATGAGGGGATGGGAAGAGGAGGAGGGGTGTGGAAGGGGAGGGAGGAGGATGAGGGGATGGGAAGAGGAGGAGGGAGGAGGAGGAGGGGGTGGGAAGGGGAGGGAGGAGGAGGAGGAGGTGGAGGGGGTGGAAGGGGACGGGGTCGGGGAGGAGGAGGATGAGGGGATGGGAAGAGGAGGAGGGAGGAGGAGGGGATGGGAAGAGGAGGAGGGAGGAGGAGGAGGGGGTGGAAGGGGAGGGAGGAGGAGGAGGGGATTGGAAGAGGAGGAGGGAGGGAGGAGGAGGAGGGGGTGGGAAGGGGAGGGAGGAGGAGGAGGAGGAGGGGGTGGAAGGGGACGGGGTGGGGGAGGAGGAGGATGAGGGGATGGGAAGAGGAGGAGGGAGGAGGAGGGGATGGGAAGAGGAGGAGGGAGGAGGAGGAGGGGGTGTGGAAGGGGAGGGAGGAGGAGGAGGGGATTGGAAGAGGAGGAGGGAGGAGGAGGAGGAGGGGGTGTGGAAGGGGGGGAGGAGGAGGAGGAGGAGGGGGTGGAAGGGGACGGGGTCAGGGGAGGAGGAGGATGAGGGGATGGGAAGAGGAGGAGGAGGAGGGATGGAAGAGGGAGGGAGGAGGGAGGGGGTGTGGAAGGGGAGGGAAGAGGATGAGGGGATGGGAAGAGGAGGAGGAGGAGGAGGAGGGGGGTGGGAAGGGGAAGGAGGAGGATGAGGGGATGGGAAGAGGAGGAGGGAGGAGGAGGAGGGGTGTGGAAGGGGAGGGAGGAGGATGAGGGGATGGGAAGAGGAGGAGGGAGGAGGAGGAGGGGGTGTGGAAGGGGAGGGAGGAGGAGGAGGAGGAGGAGGGGGGTGGAAGGGGACGGGGTCGGGGGAGGAGGGGAGGATGAGGGGATGGGAAGGGAGGAGGGAGGAGGAGGGGATGGGAAGAGGAGGAGGGAGGAGGGAGGAGGAGGAGGGGTGTGGAAGGGGAGGGAGGAGGATGAGGGGATGGGAAGAGGAGGAGGGAGGAGGAGGAGGGGGTGTGGAAGGGGAAGGAGGAGGATGAGGGGATGGGAAGAGGAGGAGGGAGGAGGAGGAGGGGGTGGGGAGGGAGGAGGATGAGGGATGGGAAGAGGAGGAGGGAGGAGGAGGAGGGGGTGTGGAAGGGGAGGGAGGAGGAGGGGGATGGGAAGAGGAGGAGGGAGGAGGAGGAGGGGGTGTGGAAGGGGAGGGAGGAGGAGGAGGAGGAGGGGGTGGAAGGGGTCGGGGGAGGATGGGGGATGGGAAGAGGAGGAGGGAGGAGGAGGGGATGGGAAGAGGGAGGATGGAGGAGGAGGAGGAGAGGGGGTGGAAGGGGAGGGAGGAGGAGGAGGAGGGGTGGAAAGGGACGGGGGAGGAGGAGGATGAGGGGATGGGAAGAGGAGGAGGGAGGAGGAGGAGGAGGAGGGGGAAGGGGAGGGAGGAGGGAGGAGGAGGGGGTGGAAGGGGAGGGAGGAGGGAGGAGGAGGGGATGATGGAAGAGGAGGAGGCAGGAGGAGGAAGAGGAGAGGAGGAGGAGGGGGTGGAAGGGGAGGGAGGAGGAGGAAAAGGAGGGGGTGGAAGGGGATGGGGAGGAGGAGGATGAGGGGATGGGAAGAGGAGGGAGGAGGAGGAGGAGGAGGAGGAGAAGTAGGGGGTGGAAGGGGAGGGGGTTTCCCCTTTTCTATTTTCATCCCAGTGGTTCTCTCATTTTCTCACTGTCCGAGCTGCGTTGCGATGTAAGGAATCAGAAACAGCAGGGAGCCTCGTCTCCCGGGGAGACCAAAGGAAGATATTAAACACGAATAAAACACAGTAGCTTCATCTCACACTTCATCCCCCTTTGTTTTTTACACTGCTGTTACTCGCTGTTTATTATCTTTACCCCTACCTACATGTGCAAATGACCTCAACTAACCCCACGCACACTGACTCAGTACTGGTATACCCCTGTATATAGCCTCATTACTAACCTGTACCCTGCACATTGACTCAGTACCAGCAACCCCTGTATATAACCTCATTGTTATTTAATTTTTTACTTTAGTTTATTTCTATTTCTTGAACTGCATTGTTGGGGCTAGTAAGTCAGCATTTCACGGTAAGGTACATGATGTATTCAGCATTTCACGGTAAGGTCTACACATGATGTATTCGGCACGTCACAAATACAATTTTGTTTTAAGACTACGTCTCCGACACGGGGCTCTACTGAACGTTAAGAGGCGTGTGAGGACGTCGTCACATGGCATCTACTCAGTCTGTATTGATTGGTACCAAGCTGTTTCTATAGATATATCATCTATAGTTGATTTTGACACTACAAGTCACAAGGAACACTTCCTGCTTTTACTTCCTGCTTTGACCCTACTCGCCATGGCCACCTGTCCACCTACAGAGGCTTGCGAATGTATTCATCCCCCTTGGCATTTTTCCTATTTTGTTGACTTACAACCTGGAATTAAATTGGGGGGGTTGTATCATTTGATTTACACAACATACCTACTACTTTGAAGATGCTAAATATTTTTTATTGTGAAACAAACGAGAAATAAGACGAGAAAAACAGAAAACTTAAGCATGCATAACTATTCACCCTCCCAAAATAAACACTTTGAAGATTCACCTTTTGCAGCAATTACAGCTACAAGTCTCTTGAGGTATGTCTCTATTAGCTTTGCACATCTAGCCACTGGGACTTTTCGTCTTCAAGGCAAAACTGCTCCAAGATGGATGAATTACAGTGGTGTAGGTCGTGGTAATTTCCTGTATTACTAAATGATAAGTTACAAACCACACACCAGTCAGTGTTATACTTAAACTTAATATTTTAATAACATGAGCTTCACCATAGCCCTGTGACTCTCAGATCAATTCAGTGTCTATAAATGAATTCTCTGAGAGTCCTTACAAAAGAATAATTCATATTTTATAGCCAAGATACACCCCTCTCAACTCACAATGACGAACCACAGATCTTAGGAACTTCACAAAGGGCCTTTTACTTGAAAGAGGAGTATCCCATAGCCAGATAGCATTAGCTATAAATTATCGTTCAGTTTGGTCTCTAAAACGAGGTTCTAAATCTTGTTCCTGGTACTTCATAGTACCAAAACATTACCTCATCCAATGGCATACAGTGCCTTGCGAAAGTATTCGGCCCCCTTGAACTTTGCGAACTTTTGCCACATTTCAGGCTTCAATCATAAAGATATAAAACTGTATTTTTTTGTGAAGAATCAACAACAAGTGGGACACAATCATGAAGTGGAACGACATTTCTTGGATATTTCTAACTTTTTTAACAAATCTTAAAAACTGAAAAATTGGGCGAGCAAAATTATTCAGCCCCCTTAAGTTAATACTTTGTAGCGCCACCTTTTGCTGCGATTACAGCTGTAAGTCGCTTGGGGTATGTCTCTATCAGAGTGTTGCTTTAGCAGTATGCTTAGGGTCATTGTCCTGCTGGAAGGTGAACCTCCGTCCCAGTCTCAAATCTCTGGAAGACTGAAACAGGTTTCCCTCAAGAATTTCCCTATATTTAGCACCATCCATCATTCCTTCAATTCTGACCAGTTTCCCAGTCCCTGCCGATTGAAAAACATCCCCACCGCATGATGCTGCCACCACCGTGCTTGGGATGGTATTCTCGGGGTGATGAGAGGTGTTGGGTTCACTCCAGACATGGCATTTTCCTTGATGGCAAAAAAGCAAATTTTTTGTCTCATCTGACCAGAGTACCTTTCTTCCATTTATTTGGGGAGTCTCCCATATTTATTTTGGCGAACACCAAATATGTTTTTTTTTTTTTTCTTTAACTTCTTGCGTCGAGCAATCCCGTATCCAGGAGCGTAATCATAGCCTCAAGCTCATTACCATAACGCAACGTTAACTATTCATGAAAATCGCAAATGAAATTAAAGAAATATATTCACTCACAAGCTTAGCCTTTTGTTAACAACACTGTCATCTCAGATTTTCTAAATATGCTTTTCAACCATAGCTACACAAGCATTTGTATAAGAGTATTGATAGCTAGCATAGTATTAAGCCTAGCATTCAGCAGGCAACATTTTCACAAAAACAAGAAAAGCATTCAAATAAAATCATTTACCTTTGAAGAACTTCGGATGTTTTCAATGAGGAGACTCTCAGTTAGATAGCAAATGTTCAGTTTCTCCCAAAATATTATTTGTGTAGGAGAAATCGCTCCGTTTTGTTCATCACGTTTGGCTAAGAAAAAAAAATGAAAATTCAGTCATTACAACGCCAAACTTTTTTCCAAATTAACTCCATAATATCGACAGAAACATGGCAAACGTTGTTTAGAATCAATCCTCAAGGTGTTTTTCACATATCTATTCGATGATAAATCATTCGTTGCAGTTGGGTTTCTCCTCTGAAGCAAATGGAAAAATGCATGCAGCTGGAGATTACGCAATAATTTCGACGGAGGACACCAAGCGGGCACCTGGTAAATGTAGTCTCTTATGGTCAATCTTCCAATGATATGCCTACAAATACGTCACAATGCTGTAGACACCTTGGGGAAACGACAGAAAGTGTAGGCTCATTCCTGGCGCATTCACAGCCATATAAGGAGACATTGGAACACAGCGCCTTCAAAATCTGTGGCATTTCCTGTTTGAAATTTCATCTTGGTTTTGCCTGTAGCATCAGTTCTGTGGCACTCACAGATAATATCTTTGCAGTTTTGGAAACGTCAGTGTTTTCTTTCCAAAGCTGTCAATTATATGCATAGTCGAGCATCTTTTCGTGACAAAATATCTTGTTTAAAACGGGAACGTTTTTTATCCCAAAATTAAAAGAGCGCCCCCTATATCGAAGAAGTTAAGTTCAGATTTTCAATGACGGCTTAGGAACAGTGGGTTAATTGCCTTTTTGAGGGGCAGAATGACAGACTATTTTTCCTTGTCAGCTCAGGGATTCGATTTTGCAACCTTTCGGTTACTAGTCCAACGCTCTAACCACTAGGCTACCTGCTTTCCCGCTAGTCTACCTGCTGCCCTGCTAGTCTATATCGAAGAAGTTAAAGGTGAAGTCCAAAGAGTAGAGTCCTCTTAAAGGTGAAGTCCAAAGAGAAGAGTCTTCTTAAAGGTGAAGTCTAAAGAGAAGAGTCCTCTTAAAGATGAAGTCTAAAGAGATAAGTACCCTCTTAAAGGTGAAGTCTAAAGAGAAGAGTCCTCTTAAAGGTGAAGTCTAAAGCGGTAAGTACCCTCTTAAAGGTGAAGTCCAAGGAGTTGTGACATCACTGAGATAGAACACACACACACACAGACCCACACACACACACCCACAGACACACACCCACAGACACACACACACACACACACACACACACACACACACACACTTCAGATGTATTTAACCAGCCAGTGGCTCAAGCTGTTGGGTAGGAGAGAGAGGGAAAAAAGTATTATCACGTGACACGGTTGAATACATTTTCTGTGTGACCGGTGTGTTAGTGTGACAGCAACATGCTGTGTGGCAGTACCAGTCGGGACACCCCGAGGGGACAGAGAGGGGCCCTATTACCTGGGTACACCAGCTGTCTGTCAAATCAAATCAAAAACAAACCTTTATTTAAATAGCACCTTTCCCTATATAGTGCACTACTCAGCTATGACCCATTCCCTAATAGTACTGTACAGACCAAGCCCTATGGCACCCTATTCCCTAAACTACTTTAGACCAGAGCCCTATGGCACCCTAGGAAAAACCAAATATATAGTGCACTACTTTAGACCAGAGCCCTATGGCACCCTATTCCCTAAAACTCCTACTAGAAAGGCCAACCCTATTCCTATATAGTGCACTACTTTAACCAGAGATGGCACCCTATTCCCTATATGTGCACTACTTTAGACCAGAGCCCTGGCACCCTATTCCTTATATAGTGCAGACTTTGACCAGGTGGACCCTATTCCCTAACTGGAGAGCACATTTAGGCCAGAGACCTATGGCACCCTGTTCAAATGTGCATACTTTAGGCCAGCCTATGGCACCCTCCTATATAGTGCATACTTTAGGCCAGAGACCTATGGCACCCTGTTCCCTATATAGTGACTACTTGAAACCCTGGCACCCTATTCCCTATATAGTGCACTACTTTAGGCCAGGTGGACCCTGTTCCCTATATAGTCCACTACTTTAGACCAGAGCCCTATGTAGGGAGGGGTAGTATTTGGGATGCATTAGTTCCTGGAGGGCTCAGATGGACTCTACTCTAAACTGGAACAGTTCTAATCAGGAAGGTTCAGGGAAGATAGGCTGGGAGGATAAGGAAGTTACTGTTGGTGGACAGAATGGAAAAAGAGGGCTCTTTAATCCAACAGAGAGGGAACTGGGACTCAGACACTAATCTGACAAGGGGGGACAGCAAGAAAGAGGGGAGAGGATATAGAGTGAGGGGGAGAGAGGTATAGAGTGAGGGGAGAGCTATAGAGACAGGAGGTATAGAGTGAGGGGAGAGAGATATAGACAAACTATAGAGTGAGCCCCGGTATAGAGTGAGGGGGACTGGAGAAAACTGGAGGCTGGGGAGGAGGAAAGGTGGGGAGAGAGATGTCTTCAGATGTGACAGAAAAGAGACTGCTCTGGAAACCAGTCGTGGCCACAATGATGAAGGAAATCACGATAATAAAAATAATCATAGTAATGATTATGTCCCAGTCAAAGAACAGAATGCTTGGACCTAGAACCATAGAGTTTAGAATACATGCTGACCTTTCTGCTCTGAACCTGTAGAGCAGATGTATATACCTTCCTTAAAACCATGGCTCCTGGTGCAGGTATGTGTACAGGGAGAGGACAGGCCCCCTGGTGCAGGTATGTATACAGGGAGAGAACAGGTCCCCTGGTGCAGGTAAATAGTGAGGGGATAGGCCCCATGGTGCAGGAATGTATACAGGGAGACAAGCCCATGGTGCAGGAATGTATACAGGGAGAGGACACCCCATGGTGCCCTATGTAGTAGAGGACACCCCTTTCAGGTATATAGAGAGGACAGGCCCCCTGGTGCATATACAGGGAGAGGACAGGCCCCTATATAGAGGACACCCCCTGGTGCAGGTATACAGGGAGCCCTATGGCACCCTATTCCAAATATATAGGGAGAGGACAGGCCCCCTATTCCAAATGGTGTACTTTAGGCCAGAGACCTATGGCCCCCTGTTCCCTATATAGGGCACTACTTTAGACCAGGCCCCCTGGCACCCTATTCCCTAGGGATAGGACACCCCTTTAGGTATACAGGGAGACCTAGGCCCCCTGTTCCCTATATAGTCACTACTTTAGACCAGAGCCCCCCTATGCAGGTAGGGAGAGGACAGGCCCCATGGTGCAGGTATTTGGGTGAGGACAGTTAGTTCTTGGAGGGTGACAGATGGACCCTGGTGTAAGATACAGATTAAACCCCCCTCTGTGCAGGTATATAGGGAGCTGATAGGCCCCCTGGTGCAGGTATATAGGAAAGGACAGGCCCCCTGGTGCAGGTATACAGAGAGAGGACAGGCTGGGAGGTATAAAGGAAGTTAGGCCCCTGGTGGACAGAATGGAAAAAGACAGGCCCCCTTTAATCCAACAGGGAGGGAACCCCCTGGGACTCAGACACCCCTAATCTGACAAGGGGGTGCAGGTACAGGGAGAGGAGGCCCCCTGGTGAGGGATATAGGGTGAGGACAGGCCCCCTGGTGTAGGTATATAGGGAGAGGACAGGCCCCCTGGTGCAGGTATACAGGGAGGGGAGAGGCCCCCTGGTGTAGGGGAGGGAGAGGAAGGCCCCCTGGTGGGGAGAGGAGAGAAAGGTGGGGGTATACAGGGAGAGATGTCTTCAGATGTGACAGAAAAGAGACTGCTCTGGTATGTAGGGGAGGACAGGCCCCAATGTAGGTATATAGGAAACACGCCCCTGGTGTATAATAAAACAGGCCCCCTATCATAGTAATGATTATGGCCCAGTCAAAGAACAGAATGCTTGGACCTAGAACCCCTAGAGTTTAGAATACAGGCTGACCCCCCTGCTCTGAACCTGTAGAGCAGATGTATAGGCCCCCTTGCAGGTATAAAACCATGGCTCCTGGTGCAGGTATGTGTACAGGGAGAGGACAGGCCCCCTGGTGCAGGTATGTATACAGGGAGAGAACAGGTCCCCTGGTGCAGGTAAATAGTGAGGGGATAGGCCCCATGGTGCAGGAATGTATACAGGGAGAGGACAAGCCCCATGGTGCAGGAATGTATACAGGGAGAGGACAAGCCCCATGGTGCAGGTATGTAGGGAGAGGACAGGCCCCCTGGTTCAGGTATATAGGGAGAGGACAGGCCCCCTGGTGCAGGTATACAGGGAGAGGACAGGCCCCCTGGTGTAGGTATATAGGGAGAGGACAGGCCCCCTGGTGCAGGTATACAGGGAGAGGACAGGCCCCCTGGTGCAGGTATGTAGGGAGAGGACAGGCCCCCTGGTGTAGGTATACAGGGAGAGGACAGGCCCCCTGGTGCAGGTATACAGGGAGAGGACAGGCCCCTGGTGCAGGTATATATTTAGAGGACAGGCCCCCTGGTGCAGGTATACAGGGAGAGGACAGGCCCCTGGTGCAGGTATACAGGGAGAGGACAGGCCCCCTGGTGTAGGTATACAGGGAGAGGACAGGCCCCCTGGTGCAGGTATATATTTAGAGGACAGGCCCCCTGGTGCAGGTATATATTTAGAGGACAGGCTGGTCTAGTCGGTCAGTGTTTGAGTTGTTAGGATTAGCTAGACAGGCTGCTGGTCTGGTGCGTGTGAGAGTTGATACAGAACGAACAATGTTTTATTGAAACGGATTTCTCCCTCTGAAGCCAAACAAAGACAGCTATATTTTCAGCATGAAGGGAAGGAGCCCTTGATGAAACCAACAGACCAGATGTATACAGATGGAGACGTAAACCTCTCCTCTCCTCTTTCTAATTCAGCCAGGCGAGTTGGGTAGGGCAGGGTGCTGCAATACTGAACCAGATCATTTGTGATGATAATGATACGGGCAACAGGTAACCTAGTGGTTAGAGTGTAGAGGAGGCAGGTAGACTAGTGGTTAGAGTGTAGAGGGGGCAGGTAGACTAGTGGTTAGAGTGTAGAGGAGGCAGGTAGACTAGTGGTTAGAGTGTAGAGGAGGCAGGTAGACTAGTGGTTAGAGTGTAGAGGAGGCAGGTAGCCTAGTGGTTAGAGTGTAGAGGAGGCAGGTAGCCTAGTGGTTAGAGTGTAGAGGAGGCAGGTAGCCTAGTGGTTAGAGTGTAGAGGAGGCAGGTAGCCTAGTGGTTAGAGTGTAGAGGAGGCAGGTAGCCTAGTGGTTAGAGTGTAGAGGAGGCAGGTAGCCTAGTGGTTAGAGTGTAGAAGAGGCAGGTAGCCTAGTGGTTAGAGTGTAGAAGAGGCAGGTAGCCTAGTGGTTAGAGTGTAGAGGAGGCAGGTAGACTAGTGGTTAGAGTGTAGAGGTGGCAGGTAGCCTAGTGGTTAGAGTGTAGAGGTGGCAGGTAGCCTAGTGGTCAGAGTGTAGAAGAGGCAGGTAGCCTAGTGGTTAGAGTGTAGAAGAGGCAGGTAGCCTAGTGGTTAGAGTGTAGAGGAGGCAGGTAGCCTAGTGGTTAGAGTGTAGAGGTGGCAGGTAGCCTAGTGGTTAGAGTGTAGAGGAGGCAGGTAGACTAGTGGTTAGAGTGCCTAGTGGTTAGAGCAGGTAGTCTAGTGGTTAGAGTGTAGAAGAGGCAGGTAGCCTAGTGGTTAGAGTGTAGAGGAGGCAGGTAGCCTAGTGGTTAGAGTGTAGAGGTGGCAGGTAGCCTAGTGGTTAGAGTGTAGAGGAGGCAGGTAGTCTAGTGGTTAGAGTGTAGAGGAGGCAGGTAGCCTAGTGGTTAGAGTGTAGAAGAGGCAGGTAGCCTAGTGGTTAGAGTGTTGGGCCAGTAACTAAAAATTTGCTGAATCTAATCCCCGAGCTGATAGGGTAAAAATCTGTCGTTCTGCCCCCTGAACAAGGCAGTTAACCCCACTGTTCCCCGGTAGGCCGTCATTGTAAATAAGAATGTGTTCCTAACTGCCTATTTTAATAAGACCTCGTTTTTAAAATATTTCTATATGTTTCTGTTGAAGTTCCTGGATAGTTTCTTAGTTTACTTCACTCTATGAGGAACTTCAAAGACCTGTGGAATCAGCGGGTGTGCTCACAAATGATGTTCCCGTTACCCAGAACCCTCCACAGAGGGAAGAAAGCATTCTAACGCGCACACACACACACACACACACACACACACACACAGCATAATTACAATTATTTCCACTGTTTATCTGTTTATCACCGTGGGAAGAACTGTTACTACAGACCCCATTATCATGGAAACCAGTTATTTACAAACAAACAAACCTTAAAACTTCACAGTAGTTCACTGTAAAAATAAAGGAGAAAATTATTTATTAAGATGACACAGTGATGCAGGTCATAAATACCACAGAGATGTTTTCTGTTTTCTATGTTCTTGCCATAATGTTCTACAGCTGATGTTATGTGATGAGAGAGCAGCAATATTTCCAGCGTGTGAAGAAGAAGAGACAGCGGCAAGGGGGAAGGAACAGACCCACAGCATAGAGAGCAACGTCTGTCTACAACTGAAACATCTCTTCCACCTTCCAGCTACATTTCATATTCATCAAAGCTATGTTCAAAAAGAGCCATTTTCCAATTAAATAGCTGAAAATGTAATTTCATTCTTTGAGTTTATGTGGGGGCATTTACAATGTATTCTGATCAGACATGAAGCCTACTCAATGTATTCTGATCAGACATGAAGCCTATTCAAGGCTTTATTTTGAAACTCCAACTTTTCATTTCCAAACAGTCAATTAAAGTTGATACTCTTCTCTCCGTCTCTTAATCAATATCTACCTTTTAGTTCATAACATATTCTGAGACATGAGAGAATGACTTAACATACAGGTTGGAATGGTTGGGTGGAATGGAGATGACGAGGGACAGGGATGGAAAGGAGGAGAGAAAGGTGTCTGGTTAATTCAAGTTTGAATAATCCCAAATAGCCAATGCAGGTATGATTAATGAATGTCTATAAATTAATTACAAATAGTTTTTGCTGCTTCCAACGACTCAAAACCCAAACTGAACAAAAATGATAATAATAATGATAACAATGATAACAATGATCATGATAATAGTAATGATAATGCTAATAACGATGATGATAATGTCGATAATGATAATAATGATCATGTTAATAATGATAATAGTAATAATGATAATAATGATAATAATAAAGATAATAGTAACAATGATAATAATGATAATAATAAAATTAGTAATAATGATAATAATGATAATAGTAATAATGATAATAATGATAATAGTAATAATGATAATAATGGTAATAGTAATAATGATACTAATAAAAATGATAATACTGATAATAGTAATAATGATAATAGTAATAATGATAATAGTAATAATGATAATGATAATAGCAATAACGATAATAATGATAATAATACTATTAGTAATAATGATAATAATGATAATAGTAATAATGATAATAACGATAATAGTAATAATGATACTAATAAAAATGATAATAATGATAATAGTAATACTGATAATAGTAATAATGATAATAGTAATAATGATAATAGTAATAATGGCAATAATGAAAATAGTAATAATGATAAGAATGATAATAACGATAATAGTAATAATGATAATAATGATAATAATGATAATAGTAATAATGATAATAATGATAATAGCAATAACGATAATAATAATTGCAATAATGATAATAATGATAATTGTAATAATGATAATAGTAATAATGGTAATAATGCTAATAATAATAATGATAATAATGATAATTGTAATAGTGATAATAGTAAAAATGATAATAATGCTAATAGAAATAATGATAATAGTAATAATAGTAATAATGATGATAGCCATAATGATAATAATGATAATAGTAATAACGATAATGGCAATAATGCTAATAATGCTAATAGTAATAATGCTAACAATAATAATGATAATAGTAATAATGATAATAATGATAATAGTAATAATGATAATAATGCTAATAGAAATAATGATAATAGTAATAATAGTAATAATGATGATAGCCATAATGATAATAATGATAATAGTAATAACGATAATGGCAATAATGCTAATAATGCTAATAGTAATAATGCTAACAATAATAATGATAATAGTAATAATGATAATAATGATAATAGTAATAATGATAATAATGCTAATAGCAATAATGATAATAATGATAATAGCAATAACGATAATAATGATAATAGTAATAATGACAGTAATGATACTGGCAATACTGATAATAATGATAATAATGATAATAGTAATAATGATAATAATGCTAATAGCAATAATGATAACGATAATAGCAATAATGATAACGATAATAGCAATAATGATAATAGTAATAATGATAATGGTAATAATGATAATAGTAATAATGATAACAATGTTAATAATGATAATAATGATAATAGTAATAATGATAATAACGATAATAGTAATAATGATAATGATAATAGTAATAATGATAATAATGATAATTAAAATAATGATAATAGTAATAATGATAATAATGCTAATAGTAATAATGATAATAATAATGATAATAGTAACAATGATAATAATAATAATAATGATAATAGTAATAATGGTAATAATGATAACAGTAACAATGATAATAATGCTAATAGTAATAATTTTAATAATGATAATAGCAAGAATGATGATAATGCAAATAGAAATAATGATAATAATGCTTATAGTAATAATGATAATAATGATAATAGTGATAATAGTAATAATGATACTAATAAAAATGATAATAATGATAGTAGGAATACTGATAATAGTAATAATGATAATAGTAATAGCGATAATGATAATACTGCTAATAGTAATAATAGTAATAATGACAATAATGATAATAGTAATAATGTTGATAATGATAATAGTAATAATGATAATAGTAATAATGACAATAATGAAAATAGTAATAATGATAATAATGATAATAGTAATAATGATAATAATGCCAATAGTAATAATGATAATAATGCTAATAGTAATAATGATAATAATGATAATAGTAATAATTATAATAATGATAATAGTAATAATGATAATAATGATAATAGTAACAATGATAATTATGATAATAGTAATAATGATAATGCAAATAATGATAATAGTAATAATGATAATAATGATAATAATGATAATAGTAATAATGATACTAATGATAATAGTAATAATGATAATAATGATAATGATAATAATGATAATAATGATAATAGTAATAATGATAATAATGTCCTCTCCATGTCTTTCGTATAACAAGCAGCCATATTGTTGTCAGTGTTTCTAATGTATTACGTGTGTATGTTTATGCTGTGTTACCATTTGGTTAGCTAGTAAATAAATTACTAAACCAATTTGTGTAGTACTGAATCATAAGTAAGGCTCGGGGTTTTGCAGATGCAAGGAGGATATGACTGTTCAAAATGATGATAGGATACGAGGTTATGATTAATATGTTGACTGTTCAAAATGATGATAGGATACGAGGTTATGATTAATATGTTGACTGTTCAAAATGATGATAGGATACGAGTTTATTATTAATATGTTGACTGTTTATGGACATAATAGGTAAAGACAGAGTTTAATTCGGGAGATTGTTACTCTAAAAATAAAATGCTCTTGCGGTTCCCCAAATCCTAATTAGTTAATTGTGACTTGGTTAATTTAATCGGGTAACAATTAAACATATTTAGTTGACGAGATAAATAACAGTCATCATTCTAATGAATGTAAAGTCACAACAGAAGATAAGGTACAAAAGAGGGGGAGGAGAGGAGAGAGATGATCGAGAATGAGAGGGGGAGAGAGGAGAGAGAGATGATCGAGAATGAGAGGGGAGAGAGGAGAGAGAGAGATGATCGAGAATGAGAGGGGGAGAGAGGAGAGAGAGAGATGATAGAATGAGAGGGGGAGAGAGGAGAGAGAGAGATGATCGAGAATGAGAGGGGGAGAGAGGAGAGAGAGAGATGATTGAGAATGAGAGGGGGAGAGAGGAGAGAGAGAGATGATCGAGAATGAGAGGGGAGGAGAGGAGAGAGATGATCGAGAATGAGAGGGGGAAGAGGAGAGAGAGAGATGATTGAGAATGAGAGGGGAGGAGAGAGATGATCGAGAATGAGAGGGGGAAAGAGGAGAGAGAGATGATCGAGAATGAGAGGGGAGGAGAGAGATGATCGAGAATGAGAGGGGAGAGAGGAGAGAGATGATCGAGAATGAGAGGAGGAGAGAGAGAGAGAGAGATGATCGAGAATGAGAGGAGAGAGATGATCGAGAATGAGAGAGAGAGGAGAGAGATGATCGAGAATGAGAGGGGGAGAGAGAGAGAGAGAGAGATGATCGAGAATGAGAGGGGAGAGAGAGAGATGATCGAGAATGAGAGGGGGAGAGAGAGAGAGAGAGATGATCGAGAATGAGAGGGGGAGAGAGGAGAGAGAGAGATGATCGAGAATGAGAGGGGGAGAGAGGAGAGAGATGATCGAGAATGAGAGGGGGAGAGAGGAGAGAGAGAGATGATCGAGAATGAGAGGGGGAGAGAGGAGAGAGATGATCGAGAATGAGAGTGGGAGAGAGGAGAGAGAGACATGAGGAAGCTGTTACCTCCAAGGTGCCCTCTATTGAATAGTAGCATCAGCATCGAATTACAGTCCACATTAAATTACATCTGAACTAGGTAGGTCTCTACTGAAATTTATTTCCCTCAGTTTATTTAGAGTATCGATTGAGAGTTGCAATCAGTAGCTCTTCCTTATACCTACTTTCCCTCTCTTCTCCCCTCCCTCTCTTTCTCTGCCAATCCCCTCTCTCTCTCTCTGTCTCTCTCTCTCTCTCTCTCTCTCTCTCTCTCTGTCTCTCTGTCTCTCTCTCTCTCTCTCTCTCACCCTCCTCTCTCTCTCTCCCCTCTCCCTCTCCCTCTCTTCTCTCTCTATCGCCCTCATCTCTCTCTCCAAATTAAATTGTATTTGTCACGTGGAAGAATGAGATGGTGATACTGGTGACTGGCTGGCGTGGGTGTGATGAATAGTGTGATGACTCGATCATCATTTATGACATTGTTTGGATGGCAGACCATCGACAGTCAAAACACACCTTATCTGTAGCAATGGGGGGGGCGAGGGGGGGGTCCATAATAAATTCACAGATGGGTCACTGAAGCCAGGAGAGGTGTGAATACTGACTAAATGGACTAAATTCATGTTACTGTGTGAATTAAATGACCATGTTTTTATTGTTTCAAGAGCTTGTTGATATGTTTTATTATACTGTAAGTGGATTGTTACAGAGAAACGGTGTTATTCTGTTCGTCAGACGGCGACACAGGGGTGGTGCTCATATCATACAGTGATGAGATGTGACGATAAGAGATAGTGGGAGTTGGCGCACTGGGAAGAATAAAAGCTGGGTTTAAAAACTTGGATCATGGAGTCATTGGGAGACCAATCGACTGATATACAGTTGTATGTCATAGTGGTGAATTTTCTATGCTGTTAAGACTCGGGATAATTTGTATTATTTTTATGGTGACGATTTCTGTTGTGTACCATTGTGCTAATTGTACCATTGTGCTAATTGCATAACTGTAATACATCGGATTCATTTTATGGATACGAACCGCAATCTTCACATTTCTCAGTAATATTCCTTGATTTTGGGGCCTCCCGGGTGGTGCAGTGGTTAAGGGCGCTGTACTGCAGTGCCAGCTGTGCCACCAGAGACTCTGGGTTCGCGCCCAGGCTCTGTCGTAACCGGCCATGACCGGGAGGTCCGTGGGGCAACGCACAATTGACCTAGCAACCTTCTGGTGACTAGTCCAACGCTCTAACCACTAGGCTACCCTGCCATAAAGTAAGGCTCGGTGAATAATGTTAGTAGTCAAGTAGCTAAGTGTTTTTGGGCAACAAGTGCACCCGGGTGCAATACTGTTCCGGTCAGGTACAATACACATTTTTACGAAAGAGAGGTTGTATACTTGCAGACTATGCGTCCCCAACACATTTCCACTCTGTTCCTGACCATGATGGAGCTTTGTGTCAGCAATGACATCCGACATCCTGCTTATAGTGTCGATACAATGGGGACCGTTTGAAACCAGGTTCTGTTCTCCCACCATTTTTACACCATGGACAGGAAAGCTTAAACTATTCAAGGGATGTTGCCAGCTAGCGAAGTTGCTAACACCTTGTCGTGACATTGTATCATTAATGTGATGACTGCTATTCATTGAATAATTAACTGTGTTTATAATTACGTGATTAAATTAATCATTAACTCAGTAACCTGGGGCAGCATGGGAAAAGTTTGTTTAATAAGTTACCGTTTCCCAAATTAACTCAAAGAATATCGGAATATCGATTTCATAGCATTTGCTAATTCATTTATTTCCTCTTCAGTCTCATTCTGAACGTAATTCGTAAATCAGCACAAACCCGGGTCTCACTAAATCATTCCGTATCACACCGATTGAGTTGTTTATTTATTTACTAACAAACTAAATGATAATATAAGATACACAAACGGACAGTCTAGGCTATTGATTCAAATTTAGTACAGTGAAACAGGTCCCTAGTGGACCAACAAAATATAAACACGCGTAACATAAAACTGTGATTTAAAAAGAGAGCGGGAGAGAGAGTGCACGATAGAAAAGCACACTTGGCTACATTTGTAAACTATGCTTAGTTTAGCCCTGACACCCCCGACCTGCCGCTCTTATGGGACAGAATTATAATTATTATTATTATTAAGTATTTACTTGTTGAAAGTCTCCGTCTCTTCATGGACTGAGTGAGCTGAGGAGGTTTAGCCAACAACCTTCTTTCGATGGCGGGTGTCTGTAATTGTCCGATGTCAGTGGTCTGTTCCGTTGCACTCGTTCTGTGAGACTTCTGAGGAAGCTAATCATCCGTGTCGATGCTCCCAACTTGGGTAGGAGGGTCGTGTAGACAACCAATGATTTGAAGAGAATAACTGGTTCTTCTTGAATTCACCGTAGCCTTAATTGTTAAAAGGTTCTTTTGTCATATTCCATCTATCATTGTTACCACCATTTTGGCTGACGAGATATAATGTCCCAAAGTCCATTCAAATGATGTTCTGTAGTTTTGGGCTGTAAACTCTTCCTAAGGCACACAGACATTCCAGTCTCTCACGTTAGAGAACAGAAAGGAGTTGAGCTGCTGCCTTCTAATTTACGATGGGCCTGAGGTCATAAACCCCCCCAATCAATCCACCTATACGTCTCCCACTCTGCGGGAGGGAGAGATATCTGTAGAACTGTGATCCACGGTAATCTGAACCTCACAGGCTAGTCATGCCAACCTGTAGCTAGTCATGCAAACCTGTAGCTAGTCATGCCAACCTAGAGCTAGTCATGCCAACCTAGAGCTAGTCATGCCAACCTGTAGCTAGTCATGCCAACCTGTAGCTAGTCATGCCAACCTGTAGCTAGTCATGACAACCTGTAGCTAGTCATGACAACCTGTAGCTAGTCATGAACCTGTAGCTAGTCATGCCAACCTGTAGCTAGTCATGCCAACCTGTAGCTAGTCATGCCAACCTGTAGCTAGTCATGCCAACCTGTAGCTAGTCATGACAACCTGTAGCTAGTCATGCCAACCTGTAGCTAGTCATGCCAACCTGTAGCTAGTCATGCCAACCTGTAGCTAGTCATGACAACCTGTAGCTAGTCATGACAACCTGCTAGTCATGACAACCTGTAGTCATGACAACCTGTAGCTAGTCATGCCAACCTGTAGCTAGTCATGCCAACCTGTAGCTAGTCATGAACAACCTGTAGCTAGTCATGCCAACCTGTAGCTAGTCATGCCAACCTGTAGCTAGTCATGCCAACCTGAGCTAGTCATGCCAACCTGTAGCTAGTCATGCCAACCTGTAGCTAGTCATGCCAACCTGTAGCTAGTCATGCCAACCTGTAGCTAGTCATGCCAACCTGTAGCTAGTCATGCCAACCTGTAGCTAGTCATGACAACCTGTAGCTAGTCATGACAACCTGTAGCTAGTCATGACAACCTGTAGCTAGTCATGACAACCTGTAGCTAGTCATGACAACCTGTAGCTAGTCATGCCAACCTGTAGCTAGTCATGACAACCTGTAGCTAGTCATGACAACCTGTAGCTAGTCATGACAACCTGTAGCTAGTCATGACAACCTGTAGCTAGTCATGACAACCTGTAGCTAGTCATGCCAACCTGTAGCTAGTCATGCCAACCTGTAGCTAGTCATGCCAACCTGTAGCTAGTCATGACAACCTGTAGCTAGTCATGACAACCTGTAGCTAGTCATGACAACCTGTAGCTAGTCATGACAACCTGTAGCTAGTCATGACAACCTGTAGCTAGTCATGACAACCTGTAGCTAGTCATGCCAACCTGTAGCTAGTCATGCCAACCTGTAGCTAGTCATGCCAACCTGTAGCTAGTCATGACAACCTGTAGCTAGTCATCATGCCAACCTGTAGCTAGTCATGCCAACCTGTAGCTAGTCATGCCAACCTGTAGCTAGTCATGACAACCTGTAGCTAGTCATGACAACCTGTAGCTAGTCATGCCAACCTGTAGCTAGTCATGACAGCTAGTCCTGTAGCTAGTCATGCCAACCTGTAGCTAGTCATGCCAACCTGTAGCTAGTCATGCCAACCTGTAGCTAGTCATGACAACCTGCTAGCTAGTCATGACAACCTGTAGCTAGTCATGCCAACCTGTAGCTAGTCATGCCAACCTGTCAGCTAGTCATGCCAACCTGTAGCTAGTCATGCCAACCTGTAGCTAGTCATGACAACCTGTAGCTAGTCATGACAACCAACCTGTAGCTAGTCATGCCAACCTGTAGCTAGTCATGACAACCTGTAGCTAGTCATGCCAACCTGTAGCTAGTCATGACAACCTGTAGCTAGTCATGCCAACCTGTAGCTAGTCATGCCAACCTGTAGCTAGTCATGCCAACCTGTAGCTAGTCATGACAACCTGTAGCTAGTCATGACAACCTGTAGCTAGTCATGCCAACCTGTAGCTAGTCATGACAACCTGTAGCTAGTCATGCCAACCTGTAGCTAGTCATGCCAACCTGTAGCTAGTCATGACAACCTGTAGCTAGTCATGCCAACCTGTAGCTAGTCATGCCAACCTGTAGCTAGTCATGCCAACCTGTAGCTAGTCATGCCAACCTGTAGCTAGTCATGCCAACCTGTAGCTAGTCATGCCAACCTGTAGCTAGTCATGACAACCTGTAGCTAGTCATGACAACCTGTAGCTAGTCATGACAACCTGTAGCTAGTCATGACAACCTGTAGCTAGTCATGACAACCTGTAGCTAGTCATGACAACCTGTAGCTAGTCATGACAACCTGTAGTTAGTCATGACAACCTGTAGCTAGTCATGCCAACCTGAGCTAGTCATGCCAACCTGTAGCTAGTCATGACAACCTGTAGCTAGTCATGACAACCTGTAGCTAGTCATGACAACCTGTAGCTAGTCATGACAACCTGTAGCTAGTCATGACAACCTGTAGCTAGTCATGACAACCTGTAGCTAGTCATGACAACCTGTAGCTAGTCATGCCAACCTGTAGCTAGTCATGCCAACCTGTAGCTAGTCATGCCAACCTGTAGTCATGAGTCATGCCAACCTGTAGCTAGTCATGACAACCTGTAGCTAGTCATGCCAACCTGTAGCTAGTCATGCCAACCTGTAGCTAGTCATGCCAACCTGTAGCTAGTCATGCCAACCTGTAGCTAGTCATGCCAACCTGTAGCTAGTCATGACAACCTGTAGCTAGTCATGCCAACCTGTAGCTAGTCATGACAACCTGTAGCTAGTCATGACAACCTGTAGCTAGTCATGCCAACCTGTAGCTAGTCATGACAACCTGTAGCTAGTCATGACAACCTGTAGCTAGTCATGACAACCTGAGCAACCTCATGACAACCTGTAGCTAGTCATGACAACCTGTAGCTAGTCATGACAACCTGTAGCTAGTCATGACAACCTGTAGCTAGTCATGACAACCTGTAGCTAGTCATGACAACCTGTAGCTGTCAGCTAACCTGTAGTCATGCCAACCTGTAGCTAGTCATGCCAACCTGTAGCTAGTCATGCCAACCTGTAGCTAGTCATGACAACCTGTAGCTAGTCATGACAACCTGTAGCTAGTCATGACAACCTGTAGCTAGTCATGCCAACCTGTAGCTAGTCATGCCAACCTGTAGCTAGTCATGACCAACCTGTAGCTAGTCATGACAACCTGTAGCTAGTCATGACAACCTGTAGCTAGTCATGACAACCTGTAGCTAGTCATGCCAACCTGTAGCTAGTCATGACAACCTGTAGCTAGTCATGCCAACCTGTAGCTAGTCATGACAACCTGTAGCTAGTCATGACAACCTGTAGTTAGTCATGACAACCTGTAGCTAGTCACCACAAATTCATTGATAATGTTATTTGTTTTCCTTTTCTTTAACTAACTGTTTTTTAGCTTAGCTACTACTATGAAGTTATCCTGTCCTACTGTCTGTTTTGTTAATTTTGCCTTGTCATGCAATTCCCTTTTTCATTAAAACTTTACTGATAAGAAATTCTGTATTCTTTTCTACTAGGCATCATCACAGTTTTCTGTAGTGATATTTATTGCATAAAATGACTTGCCCTTGTTAAGGTCAATGAGTAGGAGATAGCTCTAGTCAGACTTATCCAGCTCTAGCCAGAGCCATACAAATGGCTCTGGCCCTAGCTGGTGCATGCGTGCGTGAGTGAGTGAGTGAGTGAGTGAGTGAGTGAGTGAGTGAGTGAGTGAGTCTGTCTGTCTGTCTGTCTGTCTGTGTGTGTGTGACCAAAAGGGTTCTCCTATGGGGGGGCAGCCTAATAATTATTTTTGAATAATTTTTTTGTAACCATTCTTTCTAAAAGGATAAAGAACACATCTTCAAGTTAAATATACAGGTTGTGAATCGGAGAAATGAACCAATTGAAGACAATACCACAGAAATAGATAGATAAATAGCGCGGCTAAACGGACCTCTTATACGCTGTTAAACCGTTTCACGGGGCATTATTCATGGTTTTACCAGAGGTTAGAGTGTGGAACTGGGAGAAATGAATCTATTGTCATATCAATATACTGGCACATCTCTAAGGAATTCTGCTGGTCACGCCAGTCTGTGACAGCAGTAACATACTGTCTCAGCTAGAGACAGTTCACCGAGTTGGTTCATCAACAACAGATACGAATTATGCACAATATGACCCGTATATATGCAAAAGCCACAACGCAACAGCTTCTCAAGAAATACTGGATTTAGATAATAATGTGATGACAAGATCACAATGACCTTCAACAGACGTACCCGCCAATATGGCCGCCCAACCAGTCCACGTGTCACAGAGAATTACATTGAAATGGATAACGGTTTAAACCATAATAACTGAAAGAACACACAGAAACACTCAGAAACATTTACCTGTAGTCTCTAAACACTCGTAACATATTGCTGTCCCGGTTGCTGGTCTGGCTTTAAGTGTGAGCAGCATTTTAAACAGTGTTCCCAACAACAGTGTTTAATCGCTTATAAGGCACTTTCTCCAGAGTACAATGCTTGCAACACGTACAACCAACATCTCCTGTTAGAGAAAGAAGGCAGTTGCCTGGCGAGACGCTGAATTAATTGTCTGTCCTTCCTCGTTCAGCTCTCAGGCTGCTGGTGAATTCATTTCTGCGGAGGAAAGAAGAGGTGGGGAGAGAGCAGAGCGAAGTGTTACCTAACACAGCTGTTTGAAGTCTAGCAGCGCTGTAGGAAGTGATGAAGTGAGCGTGAGTTACATGCTAGCATCTGTCTGTGTGTGCGTGTGGGGGCAGTACTAACGAGCAATAGGACCAGTCCTAACGATCTAACAACAGGACCAGTCCTAACGATCTAACAACAGGACCAGTCCTAGCCATCCAACAACAGGACCAGTCCTAACCATCCAACAGGACCAGTCCTGACCATCCAACAACAGGACCAGTCCTAACGATCTAACAACAGGACCAGTCCTAACCATCCAACAACAGGACCAGTCCTAACCATCCAACAGGACCAGTCCTGACCATCCAACAACAGGACCAGTCCCATCCAACCAGTCCAACCAACAGGACCAGTCCTAACCATCCAACAACAGGACCAGTCCTAACCATCCAACAACAGGACCAGTCCTGACCATCCAACAGGACCAGTCCTAACCATCCAACAACAGGACCAGTCCTGACCATCCAACAACAGGACCAGTCCTAACCATCCAACAACAGGACCAGTCCTGAACCATCCAACAACAGGACCAGTCCTAACCATCCAACAACAGGACCAGTCCTAACCATCCAACAACAGGACCAGTCCTAACCATCCAACAACAGGACCAGTCCTGACCATCCAACAGGACCAGTCCTAACCATCTAACAACAGGACCAGTCCTGACCATCCAACAACAGGACCAGTCCTGACCATCCAACAACAGGACCAGTCCTGACCATCCAACAACAGGACCAGTCCTGACCATCCAACAACAGAACCAGTCCTGACCATCCAACAACAGGACCAGTCCTGACCATCCAACAACAGGACCAGTCCTGACCATCCAACAACAGGACCAGTCCTGACCATCCAACAACAGACCAGTCCTGACCATCCAACAGAACCAGTCCTAACCATCCAACATCCAACCATCCAACAACAGGACCAGTCCTGACCATCCAACAACAGGACCAGTCCTGACCATCCAACCAAACAGGACCAGTCCTAACCATCCAACAGGACCAGTCCTAACCATCCAACAGGACCAGTCCTGACCATCCATCAGGACCAGTCCTGACCATCCAACAACAGGACAAGTCCTGACCATCCAACAGGACCAGTCCTGACCATCCATCAGGACCAGTCCTGACCATCCAACAACAGGACCAGTCCTAACCATCCAACAACAGGACCAGTCTTAACCATCCAACAACAGGACCAGTACTAACCATCCAACAACAGGACCAGTCTTAACCATCCAACAACAGGACCAGTCCTAACCATCCAACAACAGGACCAGTCCTAACCATCCAACAACAGGACCAGTCCTAACCATCCAACAACAGGACCAGTCCTAACCATCCAACAACAGGACCAGTCCTAACCATCCAACAACAGGACCAGTCCTAACCATCCAACAACAGGACCAGTCCTGACCATCCAACAGGACCAGTCCTGACCCATCCAACAGGACCAGTCCTGCCCATCCAACAGAACCAGTCCTAACCATCCAACAACAGGACCAGTCCTAACCATCCAACAACAGGACCAGTCCTGACCATCCAACAGGACCAGTCCTGACCATCCAACAGAACCAGTCCTAACCATCCAACAGAACCAGTCCTAACCATCCAACAACAGGACCAGTCCTGACCATCCAACAACAGGACCAGTCCTGACCATCCAACAACAGGACCAGTCCTGACCATCCAACAACAGGACCAGTCCTGACCATCCAACAGGACCAGTCCTAACCATCCAACAGAACCAGTCCTGAACATCCAACAGAACCAGTCCTGACCATCCAACAGAACCAGTCCTATCCATCCAACAGGACCAGTCCTAACCAGTCCAACAGGACCAGTCCTGACCATCCAACAGGACCAGTCCTGACCATCCAACAGAACCAGTCCTATCCATCCAACAGGACCAGTCCTAACCATCCAACAGGAACAGTCCTGACCATCCAACAGGACCAGTCCTGACCATCCAACAGAACCAGTCCTATCCATCCAACAGGACCAGTCCTGACCATCCAACAGGACCAGTCCTAACCATCCAACAGGACCAGTCCTGACCATCCAACAGAACCAGTCCTAACCATCCAACAGGACCAGTCCTAACCATCCAACAGGACCAGTCCTAACCATCCAACAGGACCAGTCCTAACCATCCATCAGGACCAGTCCTAACCATCCAACAGGACCAGTCCTGACCATCCATCAGGACCAGTCCTGACCATCCAACAACAGGACCAGTCCTGACCATCCAACAGGACCAGTCCTGACCATCCAACAGGACCAGTCCTGACCATCCAACAGGACCAGTCCTAACCATCCAACAGGACCAGTCCTGACCATCCAACAACAGGACCAGTCCTAACCATCCAACAACAGGACCAGTCCTAACCATCCAACAACAGGACCAGTCCTAACCATCCAACAACAGGACCAGTCCTAACCATCCAACAACAGGACCAGTCCTAACATCCAACAACAGGACCAGTCCTACCATCCAACAACAGGACCAGTCCTAACCATCCTAACAACAGGACCAGTCCTAACCATCCAACAACAGGACCAGTCCTAACCATCCAACAACAGGACCAGTCCTAACCATCCAACAACAGGACCAGTCCTAACCATCCAACAACAGGACCAGTCCTGACCATCCAACAGGACCAGTCCTGACCATCCAACAGAACCAGTCCTAACCATCCAACAGGACCAGTCCTGACCATCCAACAGAACCAGTCCTAACCATCCAACAACAACAGGACCAGTCCTAACCATCCAACAACAGGACCAGTCCTGACCATCCAACAACAGGACCAGTCCTGACCATCCAACAACAGGACCAGTCCTGACCATCCAACAACAGGACCAGTCCTGACCATCCAACAGGACCAGTCCTAACCATCCAACAGAACCAGTCCTGACCATCCAACAGAACCAGTCCTGACCATCCAACAGAACCAGTCCTATCCATCCAACAGGACCAGTCCTAACCATCCAACAGGACCAGTCCTGACCATCCAACAGGACCAGTCCTGACCATCCAACAGAACCAGTCCTATCCATCCAACAGGACCAGTCCTAACCATCCAACAGGACCAGTCCTGACCATCCAACAGGACCAGTCCTGACCATCCAACAGAACCAGTCCTACCAACAGGACCAGTCCAATCCAACAGGACCAGTCCTAACTGACCATCCAACAGAACCAGTCCTAACCATCCAACAGGACCAGTCCTAACCATCCAACAGGACCAGTCCTAACCATCCAACAGGACCAGTCCTGACCATCCAACAGGACCAGTCCTGACCATCCATCAGGACCAGTCCTGACCATCCAACAACAGGACCAGTCCTAACCATCCAACAACAGGACCAGTCCTAACCATCCAACAACAGGACCAGTCCTAACCATCCAACAACAGGACCAGTCCTAACCATCCAACAACAGCACCAGTCCTAACCATCCAACAACAGGACCAGTCCTGACCATCCAACAACAGGACCAGTCCTGACCATCCAACAACAGGACCAGTCCTGACCATCCAACAACAGGACCAGTCCTGACCATCCAACAACAGGACCAGTCCTGACCATCCAACAACAGGACCAGTCCTGACCATCCAACAACAGGACCAGTCCTGACCATCCAACAACAGGACCAGTCCTGACCATCCAAAAACAGGACCAGTCCTGACCATCCAACAGGACCAGTCCTAACCATCCAACAGGACCAGTCCTAACCATCCAACAGGACCAGTCCTAACCATCCATCAGGACCAGTCCTAACCATCCAACAGGACCAGTCCTGACCATCCATCAGGACCAGTCCTGACCATCCAACAACAGGACCAGTCCTGACCATCCATCCAACAGGACCAGTCCTGACCATCCAACAGGACCATCCAACAGGACCGGTCCTGACCATCCAACAGGACCGGTCCTAACCATCCAACAGGACCAGTCCTGACCATCCAACAACAGGACCAGTCCTAACCATCCAACAACAGGACCAGTCCTAACCATCCAACAACAGGACCAGTCCTAACCATCCAACAACAGGACCAGTCCTAACCATCCAACAACAGGACCAGTCCTAACCATCCAACAACAGGACCAGTCCTAACCATCCAACAACAGGACCAGTCCTAACCATCCAACAACAGGACCAGTCCTAACCATCCAACAACAGGACCAGTCCTAACCATCCAACAACAGGACCAGTCCTGACCATCCAACAGGACCAGTCCTGACCATCCAACAGAACCAGTCCTAACCATCCAACAGGACCAGTCCTGACCATCCAACAGAACCAGTCCTAACCATCCAACAGGACCAGTCCTAACCATCCAACAGGACCAGTCCTAACCATCCAACAGGACCAGTCCTAACCATCCAACAGGACCAGTCCTAACCATCCAACAGGACCAGTCCTAACCATCCAACAGGACCAGTCCTGACCATCCATCAGGACCAGTCCTGACCATCCAACAGGACCAGTCCTAACCATCCAACCCTAATCCAACAGGACCAGTCCTAACCATCCAACAGGACCAGTCCTAACCATCCAACAGGACCAGTCCTAACCATCCATCAGGACCAGTCCTACCATCCAACAGGACCAGTCCTGACCATCCAACAACAGGACCAGTCCTGACCATCCAACAACAGGACCAGTCCTGACCATCCAACAGGACCAGTCCTGACCATCCAACAGGACCAGTCCTGACCATCCAACAGGACCAGTCCTGACCATCCAACAGGACCAGTCCTGACCATCCATCAGGACCAGTCCTGACCATCCAACAACAGGACAAGTCCTGACCATCCAACAGGACCAGTCCTGACCATCCAACAGGACCAGTCCTAACCATCCAACAGGACCAGTCCTGACCATCCAACAACAGGACCAGTCCTAACCATCCAACAACAGGACCAGTCCTAACCATCCAACAACAGGACCAGTCCTAACCATCCAACAACAGAACCAGTCCTAACCATCCAACAACAGGACCAGTCCTAACCATCCAACAGAACCAGTCCTGACCATCCAACAGACCAGTCCTGACCATCCAACAGAACCAGTCCTATCCATCCAACAGGACCAGTCCTAACCATCCAACAGGACCAGTCCTGACCATCCAACAGGACCAGTCCTGACCATCCAACAGAACCAGTCCTATCCATCCAACAGGACCAGTCCTGACCATCCAACAGAACCAGTCCTGACCATAACCATCCAAAAGGACCAGTCCTGACCATCCAACAGAACCAGTCCTAACCATCCAACAGGACCAGTCCTAACCATCCAACAGGACCAGTCCTATCCACCATCCAACAGGACCAGTCCTAACCATCCAACAGGACCAGTCCTAACCATCCATCAGGACCAGTCCTAACCATCCAACAGGACCAGTCCTGACCATCCATCAGGACCAGTCCTGACCATCCAACAGAACCAGTCCTAACCATCCAACAGGACCAGTCCTAACCATCCAACAGGACCAGTCCTAACCATCCAACAGGACCAGTCCTAACCATCCATCAGGACCAGTCCTAACCATCCAACAGGACCAGTCCTGACCATCCATCAGGACCAGTCCTGACCATCCAACAGGACCAGTCCTGACCATCCAACAGGACCAGTCCTGACCATCCAACAGGACCAGTCCTGACCATCCATCAGGACCAGTCCTGACCATCCAACAACAGGACCAGTCCTGACCATCCAACAACAGGACCAGTCCTGACCATCCAACAGGACCAGTCCTAACCATCCAACAACAGGACCAGTCCTAACCATCCAACAGGACCCAGTCCTGACCATCCAACAACAGGACCAGTCCTAACCATCCAACAACAGGTACTGTCCTAACCATCCAACAACAGGACCAGTCCTAACCATCCAACAACAGGACCAGTCCTAACCATCCAACAACAGGACCAGTCCTAACCATCCAACAGGACCAGTCCTGACCATCCAACAACAGGACCAGTCCTGACCATCCAACAGGACCAGTCCTGACCATCCAACAGGACCGGTCCTAACCATCCAACAGGACCAGTCCTAACCATCCAACAGGACCAGTCCTGACCATCCAACAACAGGACCAGTCCTAACCATCCAACAGGACCAGTCCTAACCATCCAACAGGACCAGTCCTAACCATCCATCAGGACCAGTCCTGACCATCCAACAGGACCAGGCCTGACCATCCAACAGGACCAGTCCTAACCATCCAACAGGACCAGTCCTAACCATCCAACAGGACCAGTCCTGACCATCCAACAGGACCAGTCCTGACCATCCAACAGAAACAGTCCTATCCATCCAACAGGACCAGTCCTGACCATCCATCCAACAGGACCAGTCCTAACCATCCAACAGGACCAGTCCTAACCATCCAACAGGAGCAGTCCTAACCATCCATCAGGACCAGTCCTAACCATCCAACAGGACCAGTCCTAACCATCCATCAGGACCAGTCCTGACCATCCAACAACAGGACCTGTCCTAACCATCCATCAGGACCAGTCCTAACCATCCAACAGGACCAGTCCTAACCATCCATCAGGACCAGTCCTGACCATCCAACAACAGGACCAGTCCTGACAATCCAACAGGACCAGTCCTAACCATCCAACAACAGGACCAGTCCTAACCATCCAACAACAGGACCAGTCCTGACAATCCAACAGGACCAGTCCTAACCATCCAACAACAGGACCAGTCCTAACCATCCAACAACAGGACCAGTCCTAACCATCCAACAGGACCAGTCCTAACCATCCAACAGGACCAGTCCTAACCATCCAACAGGACCAGTCCTAACCATCCAACAACAGGACCAGTCCTGACCATCCAAAAACAGGACCAGTCCTAACCATCCAACAACAGGACCAGTCCTAACCATCCAACAACAGGACCAGTCCTAACCATCCATCCAACAGGACCAGTCCTAACCATCCAACAGGACCAGTCCTGACCATCCAACAACAGGACCAGTCCTAACCATCCAACAACAGGACCAGTCCTAACCATCCAACAACAGGACCAGTCCTAACCATCCAACAGGACCAGTCCTGACCATCCAACAGGACCAGTCCTGACCATCCAACAGGACCAGTCCTGACCATCCAACAGAAACCAGTCCTATCCATCCAACAGGACCAGTCCTGACCATCCATCCAACAGGACCAGTCCTAACCATCCAACAGGACCAGTCCTAACCATCCAACAGGACCAGTCCTAACCATCCATCAGGACCAGTCCTAACCATCCAACAGGACCAGTCCTAACCATCCATCAGGACCAGTCCTGACCATCCAACAACAGGACCTGTCCTAACCATCCATCAGGACCAGTCCTAATCCAACCATCCAACAGGACCAGTCCTAACCATCCATCAGGACCAGTCCTGACCATCCAACAACAGGACCAGTCCTGACAATCCAACAGGACCAGTCCTAACCATCCAACAACAGGACCAGTCCTAACCATCCAACAACAGGACCAGTCCTGACAATCCAACAGGACCAGTCCTAACCATCCAACAACAGGACCAGTCCTAACCATCCAACAACAGGACCAGTCCTAACCATCCAACAACAGGACCAGTCCTAACCATCCAACAGGACCAGTCCTAACCATCCAACAACAGGACCAGTCCTAACCATCCAACAGGACCAGTCCTAACCATCCAACAACAGGACCAGTCCTGACCATCCAAAACAGGACCAGTCCTAACCATCCAACAACAGGACCAGTCCTAACCATCCAACAGGACCAGTCCTAACCATCCATCCAACAGGACCAGTCCTAACCATCCATCAGGACCAGTCCTGACCATCCAACAACAGGACCAGTCCTAACCATCCAACAACAGGACCAGTCCTAACCATCCAACAACAGGACCAGTCCTAACCATCCAACAACAGGACCAGTCCTAACCATCCAACAGGACCAGTCCTGACCATTCAACAACATGACCAGTCCTGACCATCCAACAACAGGACCAGTCCTAACTATTCAACAACAGG
Source organism: Oncorhynchus tshawytscha (assembly GCF_018296145.1). Taxonomy (NCBI): domain Eukaryota; kingdom Metazoa; phylum Chordata; class Actinopteri; order Salmoniformes; family Salmonidae; genus Oncorhynchus; species Oncorhynchus tshawytscha. Next base: position 36,735,832 of record NC_056457.1, on the reverse strand, counting down.
ACCAGTCCTAACCATCCAACAACAGGACCAGTCCTAACCATCCAACAACAGGACCAGTCCTAACCATCCAACAACAGGACCAGTCCTAACCATCCAACAACAGGACCAGTCCTAACCATCCAACAACAGGACCAGTCCTAACCATCCACCATCAACAGGACCAGTCCTAACCATCCAACAACAGGACCAGTCCTAACCATCCAACCAACAGGACCAGTCCTAACCATCCAACAGGACCAGTCCTAACCATCCATCCAACAGGACCAGTCCTAACCATCCAACAGGACCAGTCCTAACCATCCATCCAACAGGACCAGTCCTAACCATCCAACAACAGGACCAGTCCTGACCATCCAACAACAGGACCAGTCCTGACCATCCAACAACAGGACCAGTCCTGACCATGCAACAACAGGACCAGTCCTGACCATCCAACAACAAACAGGACCAGTCCTGACCATCCAACAACAGGACCAGTCCTGACCATCCAACAACAAACAGGACCAGTCCTGACCATCCAACAACAGGACCAGTCCTAACCATCCAACAGGACCAGTCCTAACCATCCAACAACAGGACCAGTCCTAACCATCCAACAGGACCAGTCCTAACCATCCAACAGGACCAGTCCTATCCATCCAACAGGACCAGTCCTAACCATCCAACAGGACCAGTCCTATCCATCCAACAGGACCAGTCCTAACCATCCAACAGGACCTGTCCTATCCATCCAACAGGACCAGTCCTAACCATCCAATAGGACCAGTCCTAACCATCCAATAGGACCAGTCCTAACCATCCATCCATCAGGACCAGTCCTAACCATCCATCCATCAGGACCAGTCCTGACCATCCAACAACAGGACCAGTCCTAACCATCCAACAGGACCAGTCCTTACCATCCAACAGGACCAGTCCTAACCATCCATCAGGACCAGTCCTGACCATCCATCCATCAGGACCAGTCCCAGTCAGTCTGCATAAAAATCTCACACCTCTGTTCTACAGACCAGACACTAGCTCACCTAGATACCGAGTTTACAGCCAAGCATTCATTCAGATCACTGAGGCCTGGTGTGTGTGTGTGTGTTTGTGTTTGTGTTTGTGTGTGGGTGTGCATGCGAGGATGATGTGAACAGTACTGAGGGTTGTAAAAAATGATTTCACAAGGAACATAGTGCAGGGTCATGTCAGGTCATGGAGAAGTATAAATAGATCTTGTTGAAGTCTCTTGTCTCTGGGTTAAACAGAGGGCTGTTGCCCCCAGTGTCAATGTCATACCTATTCTAACATGAAATCAAAACAAACATATTTGTCACTAGATAGATGTATGTAGTCTTTCTGGAGATGGTTGTTCAGAGCTGGAGTGTTGCTCTGTCATCACTTCCTGACAATTAGTGCATAATCCCGATATCAACAGTTTGCCATTTACCTGTTTACGTAGCAAAATATTGACATTCATCTGTCTAGCTAGCTAGCTAACAGCTAGCTAATATTATCCCCCCGCGAGATATGAGACAATGTTCGCCCAATATTTATTGGGTCTAAATTCCCAATAAATGTGTGGTTTTGGCAACAACGCTAGCTAATGTTAGCTAGCTTTAGATTAGCTAAATCAATAACTAGCTAATGTTAGCTAGCTTTAGATTAGCTAAATCAATAACTAGCTAATGTTAGCTAGCTTTATATTAGCTAAATCAATAACTAGCGTTAGTTAGCTAGCTTTTGATTAGCTAAGTCAATAACTAGCTAATGTTAGCTAGCTTTATATTAGCTAAGTCAATAACTAGCTAATGTTAGCTAGCTTTATATTAGCTAAATCAATAACTAGCTAATGTTAGCTAGCTTTATATTAGCTAAGTCAATAACTAGCTAATGTTAGCTAGCTTTATATTAGCTAAATCAATAACTAGCTAATGTTAGCTAGCTTTAGATTAGCTAAGTCAATAACTAGCTAATGTTAGCTAGCTTTATATTAGCTAAATCAATAACTAGCTAATGTTAGCTAGCTTTATATTAGCTAAGTCAATAACTAGCTAATGTTAGCTAGCTTTTGATTAGCTAAGTCAATAACTAGCTAAAACCCTTTTTGTGTAGCCACCAATGGAGGTAAAATGTGCTTATTTACTCACCTCAGATAGCTAAATCCCCTTTTTCAACCAGCTTTCCACCATGTCTCTGTTCTTTCATTGCCAAACCTCTGGTGTCCAAAATCTAAATGACAATTGGAGCTTTGAACCACCACCAATAGTGGAAAAAGTACCCAATTGTCTTTCTTGAGTACAAGTAAAGATATCTTGATAGAAAATGACTCAATTAAAAGTGAAAGTCAGCCAGGAAAATACTACTTGAATAAAAGTATAAAAGTATTTGGTTTTAAATATACTTAAGTATCAAAAGTAAAAAGTAAAAACAATTTGTAAAGCCTTATATAAAGCAAACCAGACGGTACAATTTAAAAAATATATACATATCAGCAGATAGGCAGAGACACAGTCGAACACTCAGAGATCATTTACAAACTAAGCATGTGTGTTTAGTGAGTCCTCCAGATCAGAGGCAGTAGGGATGACCAGGGATGTTCTCTGTTTGGTGAGTCCTCCAGATCAGAGATAGTAGGGATGACCAGGGATGTTCTCTGTTTGGTGAGTCCTCCAGATCAGAGATAGTAGGGATGACCAGGGATGTTCTCTGTTTAGTGAGTCCTCCAGATCAGAGGTAGTAGGGATGACCAGGGATGTTCTCTGTTTAGTGAGTCCTCCAGATCAGAGATAGTAGGGATGACCAGGGATGTTCTCTGTTTAGTGAGTCCTCCAGATCAGAGGTAGTAGAGATGACCAGGGATGTTCTCTGTTTAGTGAGTCCTCCAGATCAGAGACAGATCAGAGACAGTAGAGAAACCCCCCCAAAACTACTTAAGTAGTACTTTAAAGTATTTTTGCTAAAGTACTTTACACCACTGACCACCACCAGCGCTCCATCATTGCTAGCTTGCGAAAATAGCGAGTTTGCTAAATTACGCTAATTGTAATACATTTAGTGACATAGGTTGTGGTTCCCCAAAACGTAGGATTGCCAAATGTTTTTGCAGTTTGAACATGAAAATGTATTTCTTTGTTTATAATTTATTAAGATAGAGATGTTGTTTTTGGCATGGGCTGTGTTTATCATTTATTAAGATAGAGATGTTGTTTTTGGCATGGGCTGTGTTTATAATTTATTAAGATAGAGATGTTGTTTTTGGCATGGGCTGTGTTTCAATCTGCCGTGGAAAGTGGCAAAGCTACAGAGTTGTGTATCAGACCAGGAGACGTCCTGAAAATCGATCTCCTCACGAAAACGGTTTGCCCTACTAAATAATTGAACCACTCTATGGAAACAGGAAACTCTCACGAGCACGATGCCGTTTTTTTTTGCTCTACAAAGTGTCATGGAACTCGTCTGAAGATTAAAAGGTACAAGTTTTTAAAAAATGAATGGATTTAGTTTTGTGACAACAAATAAAGGGAAAATATGTGTCCAGCGAACTTAAATATTTCCTGAGTTTATATCTCCTAGAGCAGTGGTTCCCAAACGTTTTATAGCCCCGTACGTACCCCTTCAAACATTCAACCTCCAGCTGTACCCCTTCAAACATTCAACCTCCAGCTGTACCCCTTCAAACATTCAACCTCCAGCTGTACCCCCTCTCGCACCAGGGTCAGCTGTACCCCCTCTAGCACCAGGGTCAGTGCACTCTCAAATGTAGTTTTTTTGCCATCATTGTAAGCCTGCCACACACACACTATACAATACATTCATTAAACATAAGAATGAGTGTGAGTTTTTGTCACAACCCGGCTCGTGGGAAGTGACAGAGTTATTTAAGGACCAGGGCACAAATAATAATATTGCTCTTTATTTAGCCATCTTACATGTAAAACCTTATTTGTTCATTGAAAATTGTGAATAACTCACCACAGGTTAATGAGAAGGGTGTGTTTGAAAGGATGCACATAACTCTGCAATGTTGGGTTGCATTGGAGAGAGTCTCAGTCTTAAATCGTTTTCCACACACAGTCTGTGCCTGTATTTAGTGTTCATGCTAGTGAGGGCCGAGAATCCACTCTCACATAGGTACGTGGTTACAAAGGGATATCAATGTCTTAACAGCACAATTTGCCAAGGCAGGATACTCTGAGCGCAGCCCTAACCAGAAATCTGGCATTAGATTCAATTTTCACAGAACCGCTTGTTGCAATTTCGCTGAGGCTCTCTTGTTCAAATATCAGTCAGTGGACTGGAGGGAGGGCATGAGAGGGATAATCAATCCAGTTGTTTATGTCATCCGTTTCAGGAAAGTACCTGCGTAATTGCACAGCACACCACACTATAATTTACACCACACCATACCACACTATATTATACACCAAACTACATTATACACCACACTATATTATACACCACACTACATTATACACCACACCACATTATACACCACACTACATTATACACCACACCACACCACACTACATTATACACCAAACTATATTATACACCACACCAAACTATATTATACACCACACCACACTACATTATACAAACTATATTATACACCACACCACACTATATTATACACCACACCACACTATATTATACACCACGCCACACTATATTATACACCACACCACACTACATTATACACCACACTACATTATACACCACACTACATTATACACCACACTACATTATACACCACACTACATTATACACCACACCACACCACACTACATTATACACCACACCACACTACATTATACACCACACTACACCACACTACATTATACACCAAACTATATTATACACCACACCAAACTATATTATACACCACACCACACTATATTATACACCATACCACACTATATTATACACCACACTATATTATACACCACACTGCATTATACACCCCACCATACTATATTATACACCACACCAAACTATATTATACACCACACCACACTACATTATACACCCCACCATACTATATTATACACCACACCAAACTATATTATACACCACACCAAACTATATTATACACCACACCACACTACATTATACACCACACTATATTATACACCACACCATACCACAATATATTATACACCACACCACACTACATTATACACCACACTATATTATACACCACACCATACCACACTATATTATACACCACACCACACTACATTATACACCAAACTATATTATACACCACACCATACTACACACCACACCATACCACACTATATTATACACCACACCATACTACACACCAAACCATACCACACTATATTATACACCACACCAAACTATATTATACACCACACCATACTACACACCACACCACACCACACTACATTATACACCAAACTATATTATACACCACACCAAACTATATTATACACCACACCATACTACACACCACACCACACTACATTATACACCAAACTATATTATACACCACACCAAACTATATTATACACCACACCATACTACACACCACACCATACCACACTACATTATACACCACACCATACCACTATATTATACACCACACCAAACTATATTATACACCACACCATACTACACACCACACCACACTACATTATACACCAAACTATATTATACACCACACCATACTACACACCACACCATACCACACTATATTATACACCACACCATACTACACACCACACCATACCACACTATATTATACACCACACCAAACTATATTATACACCACACCATACCACACTACATTATACACCACACCAAACTATATTATACACCACACCAAACTATATTATACACCATCCCACACTATACACCATCCCACACTATACACCATCCCACACTATACACCATCCCACACTATACACCATACCACACTATACACCATACCACACTATACACCATACCACACTATACACCATACCACACTACACTATACACCATACCACACTATACACCATACCACACTATACACCATACCACACTATACACCCTTCTATACACCATACCACACTATACACCCTTCTATACACCATACCACACTATACACCATACCACACTTTTTTCTATGGCTGGCCATGCTTTCCACCTGGCTACTCCTACCCCGGTCAACATCACTGCACCCCCCACAGCAACTCACCCAAGCCTTCCCCATTTCTCCTTCTCCCAAATCCGTTCAGCTGATGTTCCGAAAGAGCTGCAAAATCTGGACCCCTACAAATCAGCCGGGCTAGACAATCTGGACCTTTTCTTTCTAAAATGATCTGCCAAAATTGTTGCCACCCCTATTACTAGCCTGTTCAACCTCTCTTTCGTGTCGTCTGAGATTCCCAAAGATTGGAAAGCAGCTGCGGTCATCCCCCCCTTCAAATGGAGGGACACTCTTGACCCAAACTGCTACAGACCTATATCTATCCTACCGTGCCTTTCTAAGGTCTTCGACAGCCAAGTCAACAAACAGATTACCGACCATTTCGAATCTCACCATACCTTCTCTGCTATGCAATCTGGTTTCAGAGCTGGTCATGGGTGCACCTCAGCCACGCTCAAGGTCCTAAACGATATCATGACCGCCATCGATAAGAAACATTACTGTGCAGCCGTATTCATTGATTGGCCAAGGCTTTCGACTCTGTCAATCACCACATCCTCATCGGCAGACTCGACAGTTCAGTGTGTCAAATCGGAGGGTCTGCTGTCCGGACCTCTGGCAGTCTCTATTGGGGTGCCACAGGGTTCAATTCTTGGACCGACCCTCTTCTCTGTATACATCAATGAGGTCGCTCTTGCTGCTGGTGAGTCTCTGATCCACCTCTACGCAGATGACACCATTCTGTATACTTCTGGCCCTTCTTTGGACACTGTGTTAACTAACCTCCAGACGAGTGTCAATGCCATATAACTCTCCTTCCGTGGCCTCCAATTGCTCTTAAATACAAGTAAAACTAAATGCATGCTCTTCAACCGATCGCTACCTGCACCTGCCTGCCTGTCCAACATCACTACTCTGGACGGCTCTGACTTAGAATACGTGGACAACTACAAATACTTAGGTGTCTGGTTAGACTGTAAACTCTCCGTCCAGACTCACATTAACCATCTCCAATCCAAAGTTAAATCTAGAATTGGCTTCCTATTTCGCAACAAAGCATCCTTCACTCATGCTGCCAAACATACCCTTGTAAAACTGACCATCCTACCAATCCTCGACTTTGGCGATGTCATTTACAAAATAGCCTCCAACACCCTACTCAACAAATTGGATGCAGTCTATCACAGTGCAATCCGTTTTGTCACCAAAGCCCCATATACTACCCACCATTGCGACCTGTACGCTCTCGTTGGCTGGCCCTCGCTTCATACTCGTAGCCAAACCCACTGGCTCCATGTCATCTACAAGAGCCTGCTAGGTAAAGTCCCCCCTTATCTCAGCTCGCTGGTCACCATAGCATCTCCCACCTGTAGCACACGCTCCAGCAGGTATATCTCTCTAGTCACCCCCAAAATCAATTATTTCTTTGGCCGCATCTCCTTCCAGTTCTCTGCTGCCAATGACTGGAACGAACTACAAAAATCTCTGAAACTGGAAACACTTATCTCCCTCACTAGCTTTAAGCACCAGCTGTCAGAGCAGCTCACAGATTACTGCACCTGTACATAGCCCACCTATAATTTAGCCCTAACAACTACCTCTTTCCCTACTGTATTTAATTAATTTATTTATTTTGCTCCTTTGCACCCCATTATTTTTATTTCTACTTTGCACATTCTTCCACTGCAAATCTACCATTCCAGTGTTTTACTTGCTACATTGTATTTACTCTGCCACCATGGCCTTTTTTTGCCTTTACCTCCCTTATCTCACCTCATTTGCTCACATTGTATATAGATACTATACACTCTTCTATACACCATACCACACACCATACTATACACAAAACTACAAACCATACCACACACCATACCATACACCCTTCTATACACCATACCATACACCCTTCTATACACCATACCATACACCCTTCTATACACAATACAACACACCATACCACACCACACTACAAAACATACCATACACCATGCCAGACTATATCACAAACCATACCATACACCATACTACAAACAATACCATACAAAACTACAAACCATACCATACACATACTACAAACATACCATACACCATACCACAAACCATACACAATATCAAAACACACCCATACCACAAACCACACCATACCAAAACATACCATACACCATGCCAGACTATATCACAAACCATACTATACACACCATACTACAAACAATACACCATACACACTACTCACAAACCATACCATACACCATACCACAAACCATAACACACCATATCACAAACCATACCACACCATACCACAAACCACACCATACCACAAACCATACCATACACCATACCACACTATATCACAAACCATACCATACATCATACCACACCATCATACACCATCATACACCACACCATACACCACACCATATCACAAACCATACCATACACCATACCACACCATACCACAAACCATACCATACACCATCATACACCATCATACACCATACGCCATACCACACCATACACCATACCACACCATACACCACCATACCACACACCATACCACACCATACCACACACCATACCTTGTCTATGAATAAAGACCAGTCACGGGTTCTTCTGACAAAATAGAAGCCAAAGGGAGAATAATAACACAACCAGCCAATCAGGTTACAGGTTGAATCATTTGCTGTATTCCTGAACAAAAGCACCAGTGTATGAAAAGCCATAAAGGATTAATTGCATAAAGAAATATTTGTGTAAATATATACAGTACACGACAACATATAAAAACAGTCATTTGTTGATTGTATGGGAAGCTATTGTGCCCTTATACCCATGCATTTACACATGAATCAATCTGTCTTTTCTTTATGCTTGGGGTCCACAGTCAGCGCACAGCTTCAGGGCTTTGTGTGAACAAGCCCCACAAACAAATTGGTTTCACTGCACACAGCACACAGTTTTCATGGGCCTTGTTTCCTGTGTACCTGCCGCAAGTGTTGCATGGTCTCTCTGAAGCGGATGCGTAGCTCGGTCTCTCTGAGGAGGTTGGTCTCTCTGAAGAGGATGGTCTCTCTGAAGAGGATGCGTAGCTCGGTCTCTCTGAAGAGGATGCGTAGCTCGGTCTCTCTGAAGAGGATGGTCTGTCTGAAGAGGTCGGTCTCTCTGAAGAGGATGCGTAGCTCGGTCTCTCTGAAGAGGATGGTCTCTCTGAAGAGGATGCGTCGCTCGGTCTCTCTGAAGAGGTTGGTCTCTCTGAAGAGGTTGTGTAGCACGGTCTCTCTGAAGAGGATGGTCTCTCTGAAGAGGTTGTGTAGCTGGTCTCTCTGAAGAGGATGTCTCGGGCTCTGAAGAGGATGGTCTCTCTGAAGAGGTTGTGTAGCACGGTCTCTCTGAAGAGGATGCGTAGCACGGTCTCTCTGAAGAGGATGGTCTCTCTGAAGAGGTCGGTCTCTCTGAAGAGGTTGTGTAGCACGGTCTCTCTGAAGAGGATGGTCTCTCTGAAGAGGTCGGGTAGCTCTCTCTGAAGAGGATGCGTAGCTCGGTCTCTCTGAAGAGGATGGTCTCTCTGAAGAGGATGCGTAGCTCGGTCTCTCTGAAGAGGTTGAGTGTCATGGTCTCTCTGAAGAGGTTCCCCCCCATACCTATCAGACCAAAATGACTCCATGCTATTTCAGCTTTATGCCCCGCGGACATACAAGAGAGCAATAAACGTACTGTTTCCTTTTCTGTGTGCATCAGCTTCAGTACAGTCTCTGATGGGATGCAACATCTGCATGCCACAAACTCATCATTCTTTTCTATCCAAACTGTGCCATCCCTCTTAGACTCCTGTCTCACCGTGCCATCCCTCCCAGACTCCTGTCTCACTGTGCCATCCCTGTTAGACTCCGGTCTCACTGTGCCATCCCTCCCAGACTCCTGTCTCACCGTGCCATCCCTCCCAGACTCCTGTCTCACCGTGCCATCCCTCCTAGACTCCTGTCTCACCGTGTCATCCCTACCAGACTGTTCTGGTTTTTCTGTGGTGAGGCTCAGACATTGGAGGTGGAGATTCTAAGTCAACATCAGAATCAAATGAAGACTCTTCATCAGCAACGTCGATATCCTATCCTCCATCCGACTCCTACTCATCTAAATTCTGCAGCATCTGCAGTGCTGTCAGTGCATCCGATCGTTTGGTTGGGCTTGGCATTGTGAACTACGCACATTGTATCTTGTACTCGGTGTCTGATTTGACTCTCCCAGAAGAAATTACATTGCATTCAGAAAGTATTCAGACCCCTTCCCGTTAAATCCTTATTCTAAATTTGATTAAATATGTTTTCTCTCATCAATCTACACACAATACCCCATAGTGACAAAAGAAAATCAAGTTTAGATATTTTTTGCTAATTCATGAAAAATAAAGGAAATATCACATATATACAAGTATTCAGACCCTTTACTCAGTACTTCGTTAAAGCACCTTTGGCCTAGATTACAACCTTGAGTCTTCTTGGGTATGACGCTACAAGCTTGGCACACCTGTATTTGGGGAGTTTCTCCCATTCTTCTCTGCAGATCCTCTCAAGCTCTGTCAGGTTGGATGGGGAGCGTCGCTGCACAGCTATTTTCACGTCTCTCCAGAGATGTTTCGATCAGGTTCAAGTCCGGGCTCTGGCGGGGCCACTCAAGGACAATCAGAGACTTGTCCCGAAGCCCACTCCTGCATTGTCGTGTCTGTGTGCTTAGGGTTGTTGTCCTGTTGGAAAGTGAACTTTTACCCCAGTCTGAGGACCTGAGCAGTCTGGGTCAGGTTTTCATCAAGGATCTCTCTGTACTTTTCTATGTTCATCTTTCCCCTCGATCCTAACTAGTCTCCCAGTCCCTGCCACTGAAAAACCTCCCCAAACATACCCAAAGCATGATGCTGCCACCACCATGCTTCACCGTAGGGACGGTGCCAGCTTTCCTCCAGGCGTGATGCTTGGCCAGAGACCAGAGATTCTTGTTTCTCATGGTCTGAGAGTCGAAGTGCCTTTTGGCAAACTCCAAGTGGGCTGTCATGTGCCTTTTACTGAGGAGTGGTTTCAGTCTGGCCACTCTACCATAAAGGCCTGATTGGTGAAGTGCTGCAGAGATGGTTGTCCTTCTGGAAGGTTCTCCCTTCTCCACAGAGTAACTCTGGAGCTCTGTCAGAGTGACCAACGGGTTCTTAGTCACCTCCCTGACCAAGGCCCTTCTCCCCCGACTGCTCAGTTTGGCCGGGCGGCCATCTCTAGGAAGAGTCTTGGTGGTTCCAAACTTCTGCCATTTAAGAATGATGGAGGCCACTAATGGTGGAGGCCACTGTGTTCTTGGGGACCTTCAATGCTGCAGACATTCTTTGGTACCCTTCCCCAGATCAGTGCCTTGACACAACCTGTCTCAGAGCTCTGTGGACAATTCCTTTGACCTCATGGCTTCATTTTCTTACATGGACTGTCAACTGTGGGACCTTATATAGACAGATGTGTGCCTTTCCAAATCATGTCCAATCAATTCAATTGACCACAGGTGGATGATCAATGGAAACAGGATGCTCCATTTCAAGTCTCATAGCAAAGGGTCTGAAAACTTATGTAAATAAGTTATTTTTTAAAATAATTCTTTAAATTATATATTTGCTCAAAATTCGAAAGAACTGTTTTTGCTTTCTCATTATGGGGTATTGTGTGTAGATTGATAAGGAAAACATTTAATTTAATACATTTCAGAACAAGGATGTAACGCAACAAAATTTAGAAAAATCAAGGGGTATGAATACTTTGTGAATTCACTGTATATACCATTTCCAGTCTTTCATAATAACATAGACGGCCCACGATTCTCCATCATCATTACACTATTGTGGCTCCAGGTAGCCTAGTGGTTGGAGCGTTGGGCCAGTAACCGAAAGGTTTGCTAGATCGAATCTCCGAGCACAACGAGGTAAAAGTCTGTCCTTCTGCCCCTGAACAAGGTAGTTAAATCCACTGTTCCCCGGTAGGCCATCACTGTAAATAAATATTTGTTCTTAACTAAAGTTGAAATATTATACATTTTTTAAAATGGTTCTAAATTATATCATCTTCGTCACCCTCGTCATCATCATTCAGGCCATTGAAGTCACATCATAATCAGCTTCTATCTGGGTTAGGTCTATCTGGGTTATGTCTATCTGGGTTATGTCTATCTGGGTTAGGTCTATCTGGGTTAGGTCTATCTGGGTTATGTCTATCTGGGTCTATCTGGTCTATCTGGGTTAGGTCTATCTGGGTTAGGTCTATCTGGGTTATGTCTATCTGGGTTAGGTCTATCTGGGTTAGGTCTATCTGGGTTAGGTCTATCTGGGTTAGGTCTATCTGGGTTAGGTCTATCTGGGTTAGGTCTATCTGGGTTAGGTCTATCTGGGTTAAGTCTATTATATTGTCTGTTATTTTTATCAGGTTCCTGACTCATGCTTAGTAGGCAGATTAAAGCTGCTGAATGCATATGGACAGTACGGATATTCAAAGGGAAGAACAAGACAAGTGACATTTGTTTCATTTGGACAGTTATTTGACAAAGGTAAGGGTCATAGAAACGGCAGAATATGTTCTATCTCATACCACATAGACAATGTTTTACCTGCATGTGATTCCCGAAGGAGGATTTGATAAAGTGATGCTCTTCCCCCCTCCCCTTTGCTTCTGTCAATTACAAGATGAGCCCATCTCTTCATGTACAATGTTCACAATTTATAGGCATAATATCGTGACTCTTCAGGTTATCGTCAAATGTAATCTTGTCTATAGGCTAAACCTTGTGTAAAATGAGTTCCGGTACGGTTTGGATGGGTCAGCTGACTGGCATCACGTAGCATGTTATATATAGTTTAGATGGGCCAGCTGACTGGCATCACGTAGCATGTTATATATAGTTTAGATGGGTCAGCTGACTGGCATCACGTAGCATGTTATATATAGTTTAGATGGGCCAGCTGACTGGCATCACGTAGCATGTTATATATAGTTTAGATGGGCCAGCTGACTGGCATCACGTAGCATGTTATATATAGTTTAGATGGGTCAGATTTAGATTGATGTTTTCCGTTAAACAGTCCTGTTTAAAAGCTTCTTTTTACTAAATAAAATGTAGAAGAGAACGATATCAATCAGCAAGACGCGCGGTCAAATTCTTAACATGAGCGCCAACTCTGACGAACAGGAATAACACACAGTCCATCATTACACTATTGTTGTTCTGAATTAAATCACCCTCCTTATCATTCAGTTAGACCTAATTGATATTTAATTGTGAAGTAAGGTACACAATTATCCCCCATTTATCCATTTATCATTCATTCAGTGAGGAGAGAGAGACTCATTAGAGCCTGGCTGGGTACCAACATCCTACAGCACATTTTCTTAGAGCCTGGCTGGGTACCAGGGTCCTCCAACACATTGTCTTAGAGCCTGGCTGGGTACCAGGGTCCTACAGAACATTGTCTTGGAGCCTGGCTGGGTACCAACATCCTACAGAACATTGTCTTGGAGCCTGGCTGGGTACCAGGGTCCTACAGAACATTGTCTTGGAGCCTGGCTGGGTACCAACATCCTACAGAACATTGTCTTGGAGCCTGGCTGGGTACCAGGGTCCTACAGAACATTGTCTTGGAGCCTGGCTGGGTACCAGGGTCCTACAGAACATTGTCTTGGAGCCTGGCTGGGTACCAGGGTCCTACAGAACATTGTCTTGGAGCCTGGCTGGGTACCAGGGTCCTACAGAACATTGTCTTGGAGCCTGGCTGGGTACCAGGGTCCTACAGAACATTGTCTTGGAGGGTTAAGTTAGACATAGAAGTGAAAGAAACATGTAAAAAAGGATCTAAATACTTTGCTGTTTGTGATTTAAAATTTAGGACAAATGAGCCGTGTAAAATACAAACATTTAGAAAGAGTCAGGGAAGGAGCAGGACATAGCTATTGTTTGGGAGCAGATTTTTGTGATTTACAAAATCAAAACGTCATTGGTTGTGATTCGTAACTGAAACAAAAATGTCAAGGTTTGCATAGCGAGGCCAATACATATCAGTTGGAGTTGATGAGAGGTAAAAGTTTGCGTGTGTGTCCCTAGGCTCCTGTTAGAAGACCCGTTGTTCCAGCCTACAGCAGTACTGCGTTATGTTTGACATTTGTGTGTGTGTTGCTACGCTACGGTTGACCTTGGTTTTCTCCAGCAGGATCGTTTTCCCACTTATTCTGTTTTCCCTTCCATCTCTCAGGTCACATGACCCCATCACATGGAAGCTCACCCCCATCAACCAAAGCAAATTCCCTGTCAAAACTAGGTCTTCGACCAAACCCTACCGCTCTCCAAATACCCCTTTCCCCTCCTCTCTACAACCCCACCCCCTCCCCCTCGTCTCTATGACCTCATCCCCTTTCTCTGGACTAGACTCCACTTCCCTCTGTCAAATATAGGTCTCTGACACCAACTTCTCCATCCCTATTTCACCCTTTCCTCAATCCCGGTCTCATAGACTAGACGTAACATAGTAAACTCACATTATTATCATATGTTACGGTTGGTATGGTTACATTAAGACAGGTTACTTAAAGGGGGGAAAAAACTAAAGGCATGTATAATGTGAATGTCAACAAAAAGGGGGTCGAATCTCATCACAGACAACTTTAGCATTATTGCTACTTTGCATCTACTTAGCATGTTAGCTAACCCTAACCCCAACCTTAACCCTTTAACCTAACTCCTAAACATTAACCCTAACCCCACCCTCAACGTGATCAAGACAAAGGAGGTGATTGTGGACTACAGGAAAAGGAGCACCGAGCCCACCCCCATTCTCATCGAAGGGGCTGTAGTGGAGCAGGTTGAGAGCTTCAAGTTCCTTGGTGTCCACATCACCAACAAACTAACATGGTCCAAGCACACCAAGACAGTCGTGAAGAGGGCACAACAAAACCTATTCCCCCTCAGGAGACTGAAAAGATTTGGCATGGATCCTCAGATCCTCAAAAGGTTCTACAGCTGCACCATCGAGAGCATCCTGACTGTTTGCATAACTGCCTGGCATGGCAACTGCTCTGCCTCTGACCGCAAGGCACTGCAGAGGGTAGTGCGAACGGCCCAGTACATCACTGGGGCCAAGCTTCCTGCCATCAAGGACCTCTATACCAGGCAGTGTCAGAGGAAGGAACTAAAAATGATCAAAGACTCCAGCCACTCCCGCACATTGACTCTGTACCGGTACCCCCTGTATATAGCCTCCACATTGACTCTGTACCGGTACCCCCTGTATATAGCCTCCACATTGACTCTGTACCGGTACCCCCTGTATATAACCTCCACATTGACTCTGTACCGTAACACCCTGTATATAACCTCCACATTGACTCTGTACCGGTACCCCTGTATATAGCCTCCACATTGACTCTGTACCGGTACCCCTGTATATAGCCTCCACATTGACTCTGTACCGTAACACCCTGTATATAACCTCCACATTGACTCTGTACCGGTACCCCTGTATATAGCCTCCACATTGACTCTGTACCGGTACCCCTGTATGTAGCCTCCACATTGACTCTGTACCGGTACCCCCTGTATATAACCTCCACATTGACTCTGTACCGTAACACCCTGTATATAACCTCCACATTGACTCTGTACCGTAACACCCTGTATATAGCCTCCACATTGACTCTGTACCGTAACACCCTGTATATAACCTCCACATTGACTCTGTACCGGTACCCCCTGTATATAGCCTCCACATTGACTCTGTACCGGTACCCCCTGTATATAGCCTCCACATTGACTCTGTACCGGTACCCCCTGTATATAGCCTCCACATTGACTCTGTACTGGTACCCCCTGTATATAGCCTCCACATTGACTCTGTACCGGTACCCCTGTATATAGCCTCCACATTGACTCTGTACCACCCTGGTGACCCCCTGTATATAGCCTCCACATTGACTCTGTACCGTAACCCCTGTATATAACCTCCACATTGACTCTGTACCGGTAACCCCTGTATATAGCCTCCACATTGACTCTGTACCGGTACCCCCTGTATATAGCCTCCACATTGACTCTGTACCGGTACCCCCTGTATATAGCCTCCACATTGACT
Organism: Oncorhynchus tshawytscha; assembly: GCF_018296145.1. Classification (NCBI taxonomy): domain Eukaryota; kingdom Metazoa; phylum Chordata; class Actinopteri; order Salmoniformes; family Salmonidae; genus Oncorhynchus; species Oncorhynchus tshawytscha. The sequence continues at coordinate 36,719,561 of NC_056457.1, read as the reverse complement.
CTGTACCGGTACACCCTGTATGTAGTCTCACTATTGTTATTTTACTGCTGCTCTTTAATTACTTGTTACTTTTATTTTGTATTCTTCTTGTATTATTCTTAACTGTATGGTTGGTTAAGGGCTTGTCATTTCACGGTAAGATCTAAACTGGTTGTATTCGCCGCATGTGACTAATAACATTTGATTTTAACACAAACCCCTAGCCTAGCTAACGTGAGCCGCCTAGCTAACGTGAGCCGCCTGGCTAACGTGAGCCGCCTGGCTAACGTGAGCCGCCTGGCTAACGTGAGCCGCCTAGCTAACGTGAGCCGCCTAGCTAACGTGAGCCGCCTGGCTAACGTGAGCCGCCTGGCTAACGTGAGCCGCCTGGCTAACGTGAGCCGCCTGGCTAACGTGAGCCGCCTAGCTAACGTGAGCCGCCTAGCTAACGTGAGCCGCCTAGCTAACGTGAGCCGCCTAGCTAACGTGAGCCGCCTAGCTAACGTTATCAACAACACATTTGAATTCGTAAAACATAGCAATTTTTACAATTCGGAACGTAGTACATTTAATACATTTGTAACATATTGTACGAATTTCAATTTGGGAAATGAATGACGGACCTCCAAATATTAATGCATACCATACTAAATGTAACATATAACAACCAATGGAGTGTCTTGGATTTACATACAGAATAATACGAAATTATCTGAGACCAGGTGGTTTTCAATTCTCCCTCTGACCTCTCCTCGACCCCGACCCTACCTCCCCTTTCCTCTCCCCGACCCTACCTCCCCTCTCCTCTCCTCTCCTCTCTCCCCGACCCTACCTCCCCTCTCCTCTCCTCTCCTCTCTCCCCGACCCTACCTCCTCTTTCCTCTCCTCTCCTCTCTCCCCGACCCTACCTCCCCTTTCCTCTCCTCTCCTCTCTCCCCGACCCTACCTCCCCTTTCCTTTCCTTTCCTCTCCTCTCCCCCGACCCTCCCTCCCCTCTCCTCTCCTCTCCTCTCTCCCCGACCCTACCTCCCCTTTCCTCTCCTCTCCCCGACCCTCCCTCCCCTCCTCTCCTCTCTCCCCCGACCCTACCTCCCCTTTCCTCTCCCTGACCCTACCTCCCCTTTCCTCTCTCCCCGACCTCCCCTTCCCTCTCCTCTCTCCCCTTTCCCCCGACCCTCCCTCCCCTCTCCTCTCCTCTCTCCCCGACCCTACCTCTCCCCTTTCCTCTCCTCTCTCCCCCGACCCTACCTCCCCTTTCCTCTCCTCTCCTCTCTCCCCGACCCTACCTCCCCTTTCCTCTCCTCTCTCCCCGACCCTACCTCCCCTTTCCTCTCCTCTCCTCTCTCCCCGACCCTACCTCCCCTTTCCTCTCCTCTCTCCCCGACCCTCCCTCCCCTCTCCTCTCCTCTCTCCCCCCCGACCCTACCTCTCCCTTTCCTCTCCTCTCTCCCCCGACCCTACCTCCCCTTTCCTCTCCTCTCCTCTCTCCCCGACCCTACATCCCCTCTCCTCTCCTCTCTCCCCCGACCCTACCTCCCCTCTCCTCTCCTCTCTCCCCGACCCTACCTCCCCTTTCCTCTCCTCTCCTCTCTCCCCCCTACCCTACCTCCCCTTTCCTCTCCTCTCTCCCCGACCCTACCTCCCCTTTCCTCTCCCCTCTCCCCGACCCTACCTCCCCTTTCCTCTCCTCTCCTCTCCTCTCTCCCCCGACCCTACCTCCCCTCTCCTCTCTCCCCCGACCCTACCTCCCCTTTCCTCTCCTCTCCTCTCTCCCCCCCGACCCTACCTCTCCCCTTTCCTCTCCTCTCCCCGACCCCACCTCTCCCCTTTCCTCTCCTCTCTCCCTGACCCTCCCTCCCCTTTCCTCTCCTCTCTCCCTGACCCTCCCTCCCCATTCCTCTCCTCTCTTCCATTCCTCTCCTCCATTTCTCTCCTCCATTCCTCTCCTCCATCCCTCTCCTCTCTTCCATTTCTCTCCCCTTTCCTCTCCTCTCTCCCCTTTCCTCTCCTCTCCTGACCCTACCTCCCCTTTCCTCTCCTCTCTCCCTGACCCTACCTCCCCTTTCCTCTCCTCTCTCCCCGACCCCACCTCCCCTTTCCTCTCCTCTCTCCCTGACCCTCCCTCCCCTTTCATCTCCTCTCTCCCTGACCCTCCCTCCCCTTTCCTCTCCTCTCCCTGACCCTACCTCCCCTCTCCTCGACCCCACCTCTCCCCTCTCCTCCCTCCCCCCTTTCCTCTCCTCTCCTCTCTCCCCGACCCTACCTCCCCTTTCCTCTCCTCTCCTCTCTCCCCCGACCCCACCTCTCCCCTCTCCCCCTGACCCTACCTCCCCTTTCCTCTCCTCTCCCTGACCCTACCTCCCCTTTCCTCTCCTCTCCCTGACCCTACCTCCCCTTTCCTCTCCTCTCCCTGACCCTACCTCCCCTTTCCTCTCCTCTCCCTGACCCTACCTCCCCTTTCCTCTCCTCTCCTCTCTCCCCGACCCTACCTCCCCTTTCCCCTCCTTTTCTAAACATTGTTTATGAAAAATAAACATGTCCATTTCCCAGTGATCACTGATGTAAGACGGTAAAAACACATGTATAATTAATGATTGGAGCGATTCCTCTTCCAATACAGGTTCACCCAGCTAGATTCTCACCGTCTCTTATGTTTTTCACCTTTATTTAACCAGGTGAGAACAAGTTCTCATTTACAACTGCGGCCAAGCTAAAGCAATTAGTTATATTATGTTAATATCACCGTCTCTACTAGCCAATCTGTTACATCATGTTGATATCATATCAACAAAGACAGTACGTATTCAAACTGGCATTTTTCAGACTGTATGTGTTCCAAATGGCCCCTATTTCCTAACGGCCCTGGTCAAAAATAGTACACTATATATGACATAGGGTGCCATTTGGGATTACAAGTCTCTCTCCCTATCTCTCACCCTTTCCCCCCCTCTCCTTGCCTACTTCCCTCCCCTTAATCCCTCTCTCTCCCTCTACCAGCTAAACATCTCTCTCTCTACCAGTTAAACATCTCGCTCTCCCTCCGTCCCTCTACCAGCTAAACATCCCTCTCTCTCTCCCTCTACCAGCTAAACATCCATCTCTCTCTCCCTCTACCAGCTAAACATCCATCTCTCTCTCCCTCTACCAGCTAAACATCCCTCTCTCTCCCTCTACCAGCTAAACATCTCTCTCTCTCTCCCTCTACCAGCTAAACATCTCTCTCTCTCTCTCTCCCTCTACCAGCTAAACATCCCTCTCTCTCCCCCCTACCCGCTAAACTTGTAGAGACATCAGAACAGGGCTGGGTGCTCTGAGAGGTCATGTGGCTCCCTCCCTCCACACAATGTTATTGATGTCCTGTCCTGGACGCAACACAACAGGACTGGTCAAATCTATTTCCCCTCTGAAAAATATAGGTTATTCCAAGTCTAAAATGTCTCTCTCTCTCTCTCCTTCTCTGCTGGGCCCTTCCAACCATGAAATAGACTTTACATCACGTTAACAGAGACACAGCAACAACCAAGATACGGCTCTTTTCAGTCTCCCTACCTCATTTTTCATCCCATTTTTTTTTTGCTACTGTAATCGAACAGGAGCAGGATCTCTCTCTATCCCCACTCTCTCTCTCTATATATCCCCCTCTCTCTCTCTCTCTCCCTCCCTATCTCCCCACTCTCTCTCCCTATTTCCCTCTCTCTCTCTGTATCTCTCTCTGTTTATGGTCTAGATTAGATATCTGTTCCAGGGCTGGTTATATGACAGGAAGTCGTGAAGCGATTTAGATCACACCCAGGCCTTTTCAAACACACCTCGGCTGATAAGCTATAGTCTGGGAGTGTCTGGGGGGGGGGTCAACCTGTCTCCTGCTGATAGTCTACCGTACAGGTAGTCACATGACCAGACAGAAAGCACCATAACTCATGTCTTGTACCAGCAGCGATTCCTCTTCTAGTGTTACTGGGCTCACCGTCCGTCCGTAATGCTGCTGCTTGTGCAGAATGCAACAACAACAACTCTTATTATCCTATACTGAAAAGCAGGGCTGGCGTTATGGGTGAGCCTGGCACACCCTGCCGTACCTCCTCGCCTGTCCAAATAAAATACTTATCATTTATTTGGACCGAGACGCACAGACAGAAAAATTTATCAATCTCAGAAAACGAAGTGAGCGACACAGAGTCTCAGTATGTGTACTGGATATATATATATATTTATTTGATTTGCTGTTTTTGTCCAGACAGGATCAGATACATGAACTACATACAGTAACATACAGATAGGTGCTGTTTTGCTCAATCAGATGCCTTCTTCAGAGAGAGTTTCAGCACAGAGGAAGAAAGAAGCAAGCGAGAGGGGCTCCCTCTTTCCAAAATCTGTCAAGAATAAACCCAATCTGTTTCTATGGGATTGATACGCAGACTTATTAAACTTGTTGCCTTCCTTCTCGCCTTTGGGACAACGACTACAATTGTTAGGGCCGAGACTTGAGCATCTCGTCATTATATAGAGATCTCTGGTTTCAGCCACCGGAATTGAATAAATTACCTTCTTCTTCGTCTCAAAAAAAAAGAAGCGCTGGAGTGTTTCAAACCACACGCACGTAGGCCTAGCTGCGGCGAGGTGAAAGGCGTCGCAAATATGCGTTTAGATAATGTGGCTTGAGTATCTTTTTAAATGTTGAGACAAGAAGATGGGGAGGGCTGTGTGGTGAAGATATGGCGCGTGTCTCCAAAATGCGCTCAGCTATCGCCCGTCAATTCTTGCGCTTTCGTGGTTTCATTGCGTGAGTTCCCCATTACACAGGTTATCAGTAGGTCTAGTAAATGTACCCGTTAATCGCAGACATTTGGTTACATACATGTATGTTAATGCGTTTATTAATACTAGTAATGTATCGTTCTCATGCTCAGTGTGTTCATAACCTGTTACACTTGTTAGAAACAGGTTTTGGTTTATTTCATAACCATCATTTTGGAGTTTTGTAAAAAAAAAAATTTTAATTGTGTTTTGTTGGGAGTGGCCATGAGAGCAACGTGTCTGCTTTCTCTGTCCTGTTAACCTGGCCTGCTGTTTACCTGGCCTGCTGTTTACCTGGCCTGCTGTTACCTGGCCTGCTGTTACCTGGCCCCCTGCTGTTACCTGGCCCCCTGCTGTTTACCTGGCCCCCTGCTGTTTACCTGGCCCGCTGTTTACCTGGCCCGCTGTTACCTGGCCCGATGTTTACCTGGCCCGCTGTTACCTGGCCCGCTGTTAACCTGGCCTGCTGTTACTTGGCCTGCTGTTACCTGGCCCGCTGTTTACCTGGCCCGCTGTTTACCTGGCCCGCTGTTACCTGGCCCGCTGTTTACCTGACCCACTAAAGATTTTTATTAATTAACCCTGTGACGATTATTGAAAACTTCATTATTGAAATGAAAATGTTCCACGAAAATGCTCATATAAAAAAAAAAAAATCCTAACTGCCACGTAGATCGGTAGAAATTGTAGGATAAATTGTAAGCTTCCCCAAAGTTGAAACTCACCTGCCGCCCATTGTCTCTGATATAGCACACATTAAATACGTGCTATGGAAATAAAATGCCCTTCCAACTGATTCGGCACCCCTTGTAGCGAAAATAACATACCCCACGACAATGTTATGCTGGGTGTCAAAGAAAGACCGGAGAATTACAGACAGAAGGAGAAGAGAAGCTTCTGTTCCACTGGCACTCAGACAAACATGTACTGTACTGTAGTTACTGTACACCTGACCCCTGTTACCTGTAGTTACTGTATACCTGACTCCTGTTACCTGTAGTTACTGTACACCTGACCCCTGTTACCTGTAGTTACTGTACACCTGACTCCTGTTACCTGTAGTTACTGTACACCTGACCCCTGTAGTTACTGTACACCTGACCCCTGTTACCTGTAGTTACTGTAAACCTGACCCCTGTAGTTACTGTACACCTGACTCCTGTTACCTGTAGTTACTGTACACCTGACTACTGTAGTTACTGTACACCTGACTCCTGTTACCTGTAGTTACTGTACACCTGCCCCCTGTAGTTACTGTACACCCGACTCATGTTACCTGTAGTTACTGTACACCTGACCCCTGTAGTTACTATACACCTGACCCCTGTTACCTGTAGTTACTGTACACCTGACTCCTGTTACCTGTAGTTACTGTACACCTGACTCCTGTAGTTACTGTACACCTGACCCCTGTTAACTGTAGTTACTGTACACCTGACCCCTGTTACCTGTAGTTACTGTACACCTGACCCCTGTAGTTACTGTACACCTGACCCCTGTTACCTGTAGTTAGTGTACACCTGACTCCTGTTACCTGTAGTTACTGTACACCTGACCCCTGTAGTTACTGTACACCTGACTCCTGTTACCTGTAGTTACTGTACACCTGACTCCTGTTACCTGTAGTTACTGTACACCTGACTCCTGTTACCTGTAGTTACTGTACACCTGACTCCTGTTACCTGTAGTTACTGTACACCCGACCCCTGTAGTTACTGTACACCTGACTCCTGTTACCTGTAGTTACTGTACACCCGACCCCTGTAGTTACTGTACACCTGACTCCTGTTACCTGTAGTTACTGTACACCTGACCCCTGTAGTTACTGTACACCTGACTCCTGTTACCTGTAGTTACTGTACACCTGACTCCTGTAGTTACTGTACACCTGACTCCTGTTACCTGTAGTTACTGTACACCTGACTCCTGTAGTTACTGTACACCTGACCCCTGTTACCTGTAGTTACTGTACACCTGACCCCTGTAGTTACTGCACACCTGAACCCTGTTACCTGTAGTTACTGTACACCTGACTCCTGTTACCTGTAGTTACTGTACACCTGACTCCTGTTACCTGTAGTTACTGTACACCTGACTCCTGTTACCTGTAGTTACTGTACACCTGACCCCTGTTACCTGTAGTTACTGTACACCTGACCCCTGTAGTTACTGTACACCTGACCCCTGTTACCTGTAGTTACTGTACACCTGACCCCTGTAGTTACTGTATACCTGACTCCTGTTACCTGTAGTTACTGTACACCTGACCCCTGTTACCTGTAGTTACTGTACACCTGACTCCTGTTACCTGTAGTTACTGTACACCTGACTCCTGTTACCTGTAGTTACTGTACACCTGACCCCTGTAGTTACTGTACACCTGACCCCTGTTACCTGTAGTTACTGTACACCTGACCCCTGTAGTTACTGTACACCTGACTCCTGTAGTTACTGTATACCTGACTCCTGTTACCTGTAGTTACTGTACACCTGACCCCTGTTACCTGTAGTTACTGTACACCTGACCCCTGTAGTTACTGTACACCTGACCCCTGTTAACTGTAGTTACTGAACACCTGGCCCCTGTTACCTGTAGTTACTCTACTACTGGGGGGTTACTGTACTCCTGTTACCTGTAGTAACTCTACTACTGGGGGTTACTGTACTCCTGTTACCTGTAGTTACTCTACTACTGGGGGTTACTGTACTCCTGTTACCTGTAGTTACTCTACTACTGGGGGGTTACTGTACTCCTGTTACCTGTAGTAACTCTACTACTGGGGGTTACTGTACTCCTGTTATCTGTAGTAACTCTACTACTGGGGGGTTACTGTACTCCTGTTACCTGTAGTAACTCTACTACTGGGGGGTTACTGTACTCCTGTTACCTGTAGTAACTCTACTACTGGGGGGTTACTGTACTCCTGTTACCTGTAGTAACTCTAGGTCAACCACTCTACTACTGGGGGTTACTGTACTCCTGTTACCTGTAGTAACTCTACTACTGTACTCCTGTTACCTGTAGTAACTCTACTACTGTACTCCTGTTACCTGTAGTAACTCTACTACTGGGGGGTTACTGTACTCCTGTTACCTGTAGTAACTCTACTACTGGGGGGTTACTGTACTCCTGTTACCTGTAGTTACTCTACTACTGGGGGGTTACTGTACTCCTGTTACCTGTAGTTACTCTACTACTGGGGGGTTACTGTACTCCTGTTACCTGTAGTAACTCTACTACTGTACTCCTGTTACCTGTAGTAACTCTAATACTGGGGGTTACTGTACTCCTGTTACCTGTAGTAACTCCTACTGGGGGGTTACTGTACTCCTGTTACCTGTAGTAACTCTACTACTGGGGGGTTACTGTACTCCTGTTACCTGTAGTAACTCTACTACTGGGGGGTTACTGTACTCCTGTTACCTGTAGTAACTCTACTACTGTACTCCTGTTACCTGTAGTAACTCTAATACTGGGGGGGGTTACTGTACTCCTGTTACCTGTAGTAACTCTACTACTGGGGGGTTACTGTACTCCTGTTACCTGTAGTAACTCTACTACTGTACTCCTGTTACCTGTAGTAACTCTAATACTGGGGGGTTACTGTACTCCTGTTACCTGTAGTAACTCTACTACTGGGGGGTTACTGTACTCCTGTTACCTGTAGTAACTCTACTACTGGGGGGTTACTGTACTCCTGTTACCTGTAGTAACTCTACTACTGGGGGGTTACTGTACTCCTGTTACCTGTAGTAACTCTACTACTGGGGGGTTACTGTACTCCTGTTACCTGTAGTAACTCTACTACTGGGGGTTGTGGGATTTTGCTGTTGATTATTTGTGCTGCTGACTGGTTATTTACTTGTAGACAGTGTTTATTGGACAACTCAATATTTGCATAACTCAAGGTACCAGGGCTCCATCTGGGCTCTCATTTGGATCATAGGTGCTGGGTCCCATGCCTGGCGGGACCAATTTAACTACTGTGTGTCTGTTGACCTCAGCTGGGTTTACAACGGGAGATACAGAGCGAGTGACAGTCAGGCCCCAGAGCGACAGTCAGGCCCCAGAGTGACAGTCAGGCCCCAGAGCGACAGTCAGGCCCCAGAGTGACAGTCAGGCCCCAGAGCGACAGTCAGGCCCCAGAGCGACAGTCAGGCCCCAGAGCGACAGTCAGGCCCCAGAGCGACAGTCAGGCCCCAGAGCGACAGTCAGGCCCCAGAGCGACAGTCAGGCCCCAGAGCGACAGTCAGGCCCCAGAGCGACAGTCAGGCCCCAGAGCGACAGTCAGGCCCCAGAGCGACAGTCAGGCCCCAGAGCGACAGTCAGGCCCCAGAGCGACAGTCAGGCCCCAGAGCGACAATCAGGCCCCAGAGCGACAGTCAGGCCCCAGAGCGAGCGACAGTCAGGCCCCAGAGCGAGCGACAGTCAGGACCCAGAGCGACAGTCAGGCCCCAGAGCGACAGTCAGGCCCAGAGCGAGTGACAGTCAGGCCCCAGAGCGAGTGACAGTCAGGCCCCAGAGCGACAGTCAGGCCCCAGAGCGACAGTCAGGCCCCAGAGCGACAGTCAGGACCCAGAGCGACAGTCAGGACCCAGAGCGACAGTCAGGCCCCAGAGCGAGTGACAGTCAGGCCCCAGAGCGAGTGACAGTCAGGCCCCAGAGTGACAGTCAGGCCCCAGAGTGACAGTCAGGCCCCAGAGCGACAGTCAGGCCCCAGAGCGACAGTCAGGCCCCAGAGCGACAGTCAGGACCCAGAGCGACAGTCAGGACCCAGAGCGAGCGACAGTCAGGACCCAGAGCGACGACAGTCAGGCCCCAGAGTGACAGTCAGGCCCCAGAGCGACAGTCAGGCCCCAGAGCGACAGTCAGGCCCCAGAGCGAGCGACAGTCAGGCCCCAGAGCGACAGTCAGGCCCCAGAGCGACAGTCATGCCCCAGAGCGACAGTCAGGCCCCAGAGCGACAGTCATACATACGTTATAAAGGGCTGCAGTCAAAAACACAAAACACCTGCAGTGACAACATGAGGAGGTAATGGACTGACAGAAACAACAACATCAGGTAAGTATAGATATATATATATATATATTTTAATATTTAAACCCACTAAAAGTTGTAAATACAACCTTTGAATGAAAGGCACAGTGAAATCAGACACCGCTGATATAAGATACTCAAATGAAACATCACAGTACAAAAGCAGACAGTTATTTACATACAAACCCCTCCTCCAACTACTGAACGAACCAATTAGAATCCTCCAGGTCCCCCGGGGGGGAAACAGGAAACATTCCTGATGACAACAAAACCAGGCGTTTGAGTCCGAAATCGCACCCTATTCCCTATTTAGTGCACTACCATGCGGTCAAAAGTCGTGCACTATATATAGGAAATAAGGTGCGATTTCAGACATCCACAAGGAGATTCTAAATCATAACTATAATAATGCTATCCATTTTTTTCAGCCAAACTAGTCGTTATTGCTTTACAAAGACAGACAGGGGTCATGAACCCGCCCCTGGACCTGTAGAAGGACAAGCAACTTCTGGATCTGCTTTGATTCCCCATAACATTGGCTGGAGATTAGAAATATAGACCATTTTAAGCCCGATGGCTCAGAGTGTACGCTGAGGAGTGAAGAGGCAAAGGTTAATATCGAGCACAAAACTCAAAAGAGATTACAACATATGAGGAGTCAGAATCAGGGCTGTTGAGGAAGTACAACAACAAAACAACCCCCCCACACACACAGAAGAGTTAAGACAGAATCAGCATTTCCCTTTTCAAACAGAACAGACAGACAGTGGAACTGTAGAGGAGAAAACATTAGAAAAACTAGACACTAAAAAGCCATTCAAATCAATTATCGCTAATTCCAGACTCTGTAGGTACCGCAATGGAAATATGACTCAATTCTTCCAAATCACTTCCTGTCCTTTACCCACACAACACCACTCATCTGAAAGATCCTGATAGGTGAAATGCAAGATGTTTCTCTTTCCATTTTTTTAACCTCTTATTTATTATACAACAACAGTGATAGTGACTGGTAGTGAAGGAAAAGACACAAGGAGAGGAGTCTATTTGGAAGTGTTGGGACAGAGCATGTTGAATGGTAGTGAAGGAAAAGACACAAGGAGAGGAGTCTATTTGGAAGTGTTGGGACAGAGCATGTTGAATGGTAGTGAAGGAAAGGACACAAGGAGAGGAGTCTATTTGGAAGTGTTGGGACAGAGCATGTTGAATGGTAGTGAAGGAAAGGACACAAGGAGAGGAGTCTATTTGGAAGTGTTGGGACAGAGCATGTTGAATGGTAGTGAAGGAAAGGACACAAGGAGAGGAGTCTATTTGGAAGTGTTGGGACAGAGCATGTTGAATGGTAGTGAAGGAAAGGACACAAGGAGAGGAGTCTATTTGGAAGTGTTGGGACAGAGCATGTTGAATGGTAGTGAAGGAAAGGACACAAGGAGAGGAGTCTATTTGGAAGTGTTGGGACAGAGCATGTTGAATGGTAGTGAAGGAAAGGACACAAGGAGAGGAGTCTATTTGGAAGTGTTGGGACAGAGCATGTTGAATGGTAGTGAAGGAAAGGACACAAGGAGAGGAGTCTATTTGGAAGTGTTGGGACAGAGCATGTTGAATACTTAGAAAATGCATTATTCCTCGCTTCCAAGTGATTCCACTAAATGTCTTTCACCTTAACCGATGTCAGATCAGAGTTTACACCAAGGAAGGAATTAAGGATGCATTTCATTTTTAACTATTCAAACAGGGGCCCTTTTTCAGCTTGGTTAAAACTGACCCTGGGCTGAGTTCTATTTCAGCTGGTGTTTCCAGACACAGCCAGGGAGGTTCCTAAGGGTCAGAACAGACAGGGAGGTTCCTACAGGGTCAGAACAGACAGGGAGGTTCCTACAGGGTCAGAACAGACAGGGAGGTTCCTACAGGGTCAAAACAGACAGGGAGGTTCCTACAGGGTCAAAACAGACAGGGAGGTTCCTACAGGGTCAGAACAGACAGGGAGGTTCCTACAGGGTCAAAACAGACAGGGAGGTTCCTACAGGGTCAAAACAGACAGGGAGGTTCCTACAGGGTCAGAACAGACAGGGAGGTTCCTACAGGGTCAGAACAGACAGGGAGGTTCCTACAGGGTCAAAACAGACAGGGAGGTTCCTACAGGGTCAAAACAGACAGGGAGGTTCCTACAGGGTCAAAACAGACAGGGAGGTTCCTACAGGGTCAGAACAGACAGGGAGGTTCCTACAGGGTCAGAACAGACAGGGAGGTTCCTACAGGGTCAAAACAGACAGGGAGGTTCCTACAGGGTCAAAACAGACAGGGAGGTTCCTACAGGGTCAAAACAGACAGGGAGGTTCCTACAGGGTCAAAACAGACAGGGAGGTCAGAATACTCCCCCCCACCCCCTCTCTCAACCCCCCTCTCTCTCTCAACCCCCTCTCTCTCAACCCCCTCTCTCTCAACCCCCTCTTTCTCAACCCCCTCTCTCTCTCAACCCCCTCTCTCTCAACCCCCTCTCTCTCTCAACCCCCTCTCCCTCACCCCCTCTCTCTCTCACCCCCTCTCTCTCTCAACCCCCTCTCTCTCTCAACCCCCTCTCTCTCAACCCCCTCTCTCTCTCAACCCCCTCTCTCTCAACCCCTCTCTCTCAACCCCTCTCTCTCAACCCCTCTCTCTCTCAACCCCCTCTCTCTCTCTCTCCTAACCCCTCTCTCTCTCTCTTAACCCCCTCTCTCTCTCTCTCAACCCCCAAACCATAACAACAACAGGTTCTGTTAGAAAAAACATACTGTTAAGATTCAATGTTAGCAAACACAAGAGTCCTGGTGGACAGACAGAGGGGTCCTGTTGGACAGACAGAGGGGTCCTGGTGGACAGACAGAGGGGTCCTGGTGGACAGACAGAGGGGTCCTGGTAGACAGACAGAGGGGTCCTGGTGGACAGACAGAGGGGTCCTGGTGGACAGACAGAGGGGTCCTGGTGGACAGACAGAGGGGTCCTGGTGGACAGACAGAGGGGTCCTGGTGGACAGACAGAGGGGTCCTGGTGGACAGATAGAGGGGTCCTGGTGGACAGAGGGGTCCTGATGGACAGAGGAGTCCTGGTGGACAGACAGAGGGGTCCTGATGGACAGAGGAGTCCTGGTGGACAGACAGAGGGGTCCTGGTAGACAGACAGAGGGGTCCTGGTAGACAGACAGAGGGGTCCTGGTGGACAGACAGAGGGGTCCTGGTGGACAGACAGAGGGGTCCTGGTGGACAGACAGAGGGGTCCTGGTGGACAGACAGAGGGGTCCTGATGGACAGACAGAGGGGTCCTGGTGGACAGACAGAGGGGTCCTGATGGACAGACAGAGGGGTCCTGGTGGACAGAGGGGTCCTGGTGGACAGACAGAGGGGTCCTGATGGACAGACAGAGGGGTCCTGGTGGACAGAGGGGTCCTGGTGGACAGAGGAGTCCTGGTGGACAGAGGGGTCCTGGTGGACAGACAGAGGGGTCCTGATGGACAGACAGAGGGGTCCTGGTGGACAGAGGGGTCCTGGTGGACAGAGGAGTCCTGGTGGACAGAGGGGTCCTGGTGGACAGACAGAGGGGTCCTGGTGGACAGAGGGGTCCTGGTGGACAGACAGAGGGGTCCTGGTGGACAGACAGAGGGGTCCTGGTGGACAGACAGAGGGGTCCTGGTGGACAGACAGAGGGGTCCTGGTGGACAGACAGAGGGGTCCTGGTGGACAGACAGAGGGGTCCTGGTGGACAGACAGAGGAGAGAGGAGTCATTGAGTCAGACACCACATGCTCCATTAGAGTAGCCAGGCGCTTTTCCCTCAGCTCTCCCCTAGGAGAACAGTCCTGCTCTGGGCCTGTCGATCCCCTTCTCCTGGTCCACTAGCTCCAAGCACCTCATTCTCACCAGCTACCAAACAAAGTCAGAAGGAATAATATAAACCAGCAGTGAAGGACTTCCTAGTTCCCTTTAAACATCTCCTATCGATCAGTTTGGGTTTCCACCAGGAAGGAGACCAAACCAACTGCTGTGTGACCAGTGAGGATATCTCCTGCACTTGAAGTGAGACGAGGAGGGTCAAGGGTTAAGTTCCTGGGGACAAGATCAGGGGGGGTGAAACCCTGACCAGCCACGCCGAGCTGCAGGCTATCGCCAAGTGTAGGCTCTGTTCATCACCTCGCCGTGGCTGAGGAGGAGGAGGAGGAAACTAGCTGGGTGAGGTAGTCCCTCAGCTCCTTGGCGGCCGTGAAGCGTCCGTAGCGTTTTTTAGGGTTGGTACACTCGTCCAACAGCGCTTCCAGCTGGCCGTCTTTGGCTACGTGGGCTGGGGGGTCGTGGAGCAGGCCGCCGGTGGTCCCTCGCCACGTAGCGTAACGAGACAGCAGGTTCTGACACACAGCGTAGTAGTTGTGGTCAACAGTGACGCGGTTACACAGAGACTCCTTGGAGAAGGACAGGCAGGCTTCTTTGTCACAGTCCTCGAAGCGACTCTCGTACCACACGTCATAGTTCTCTGGTTTATCTGGAGAGAGAGACAGAGAGGGGGGCAAAGAGAGAGAGAGAGAGAGGGACAGAGAGAGACAGAGAGGGACAGAGAGAGAGAGGGACAGAGAGAGACAGAGAGAGGGACAGAGAGAGACAGAGAGAGAGAGACAGAGAGAATGAGAGAGAGAGAGAGAGAGAGAATGAGAGAGAGGGACAGAGAGAGAGACAGAGAGAGAGAGACAGAGAGAGGGACATAGAGACAGAGAGAGAGACAGAGAGAGAGACAGAGAGAGTGGTAGAGAGGGACAGAGAGAGGGACAGAGAGAGAGGCAGAGGTTAGACAGGTATACTACTACTGAGAGATATGACTAGGATACTGTGAGGGAACAGCCATTGACTGTGAGGGAACAGCCATTGTTAGACCATTTCATATCCCCGTCATTGTTGTGTTAAAAACTATTTCAGATCCTTTTTCCAAAAAGCTGAACTGGAATTGATTCAGACTGAACAAACACTAGAGATGGGAACAGATGACATTTCACTAAAACAACTGAATACCCTTCATTAGCCTACGCAGTGACTGAACCTTCCATCAATCAAGGGGTTTTAAAATGGCTGCTGTGTCGTCTTCATTTTAAACATCTAAAAGACCTTACACAGTGTTTCATTTATGAATTGAATAAAACAATTATAATAATTCATTTGCTGCAGTGGAATAGAGGCACTTGTTGTAGTGGTAAAAATGTCGCCTTTTATAAACACATTTAATGCAAATCAACATCATTTTAGATGACTGAAGATTTTTAGCAGAAGCTCTTTTTAATACTGCAAAAGTGATCAAAATGCCAGACTACTTTGACACTGTCACACCGAGATCAATAAAGATGACCTTGTCTTGAATCCGCCAAGGCCCAGGTGTGCAAGGAGACATGTTGTACAATAGAAGGAAAAAAAATACGATTCCCAGTTTCACTGAGTCACCCAATGAGATGCAGCTCGCATCGCTCCTCGACGGCAGTCCATGCCAAAAGCTCATCTCTCTCTCGTTTTACTTTGTAAATCAATAACGTTCGCTCAGTAGGCTGATTTGGATGTGGATCTACTAGGTCGGGAAGCCTCCAGAAAGATTCGTATTCTCTTTTCAGGAAAAACACATTGGCTTCCCATCCTGCATTTGAATTCTAAAAGCCTGTTTTGTCTGCGTGCTGTTTCACTGACAGATTTGGCATGCTTCCTGAGTGTAGGCATGCTTCCTGAGTGTAGGCATGCTTCCTGAGTGTAGGCATGCTTCCTGAGTGTAGGCATGCTTCCTGAGTGTAGGCATGCTTCCTGAGTGTAGGCATGCTTCCTGAGTGTAGGCATGCTTCCTGAGTGTAGGCATGCTTCCTGAGTGTAGGCATGCTTCCTGAGTGTAGGCATGCTTCCTGAGTGTAGGCATGCTTCCTGAGTGTAGGCATGCTTCCTGAGTGTAGGCATGCTTCCTGAGTGTAGGCATGCCTTGTGATTGGGCTACACACGGTTCCTGAGTGTTGGCATGCCTTGTGATTGGGCTACACACGCTTCCTGAGTGTTGGCATGCCTTGTGATTGGGCTACACACACTTCCTGAGTGTTGGCATGCCTTGTGATTGGGCTACACACAATCCACAGCTAGTCTATTGATTGTAAAGACGCTACTGATCCTCTGTGGCTAAACTACAGCTCTACTCATGGTTTAGTATTTTCAATGATTTAATTTCTTTCTGAACAGACAGATGTAATTCTATCATTTTGTTAAAGTTATTTCAGGTTATCAGGGGTGATTACAGGACTTCCAGCACCGTAGCTATGATTCTGTCAGGATATAAATGACGTCAAACGCTGGAGGGACGGGAGTCGGAGGCTCATGTCTGTCAGAGCAGAGAGGGAATCTCATACAGGGGCTGGTCTATACAGTCTATACAGGGGGCGGTCTATACAGGGTGTGGTCTATACAGTCTATACAGGGGGTGGTCTATACAGGGGGTGGTCTATACAGGGGTGGTCTATACAGTCTATACAGGGGTGGTCTATACAGGGGTGGTCTATACAGTCTATACAGGGGTGGTCTATACAGGGGTGGTCTATACAGTCTATACACGGGATGGTCTATACAGTCTATACAGGGGTGGTCTATACAGTCTATACACGGGATGGTCTATACAGTCTATACAGGGGTGGTCTATACAGGGGTGGTCTATACAGGGGGTGGTCTATACAGGGGCTGGTCTATACAGGGGGCGGTCTATACAGGGGGTGGTCTATACAGGGGGTGGTCTATACAGTCTATACAGGGGTGGTCTATACAGGGGGGGGTGGTCTATACAGTCTATACAGGGGGCGGTCTATACAGGGGTGGTCTATACAGTCTATACAGGGGTGGTCTATACAGGGGTGGTCTATACAGTCTATACAGGGGTGGTCTATACAGGGGTGGTCTATACAGGGGTGGTCTATACAGTCTATACAGGGGGCGGTCTATACAGGGGGTGGTCTATAGTCTAGGGGGTGGTCTATACAGGGGTGGTCTATACAGTCTATACAGGGGTGGTCTATACAGGGGTGGTCTATACAGGGGTGGTCTATACAGTCTATACAGGGGTGGTCTATACAGGGGTGGTCTATACAGTCTATACAGGGGTGGTCTATACAGGGGGTGGTCTATACGGGGGGTGGTCTATACAGATAGCGGCCCTCAAGGAGATAACGGCCCTCGAGGAGATAACGGCCCTCGAGGAGATAACTGCAAGAGTCTGTGTCATCAGAGGCCATTATATAAATGTTTTTGGGACATAAACAACCAACCAAAAAAACAAATTTAACATCTAATCTGGCAGAAATAGACAATTTAGGGTTCTATGGAAATAAATCTATTTGGACATTTAATTTTCTCCTTCATGTGTTCATGCTAAACGTATCTTTCTATTTAGGGAGGAAACAGTCGGAGCATTAAAGCAGATCAATAGGATCAGATCAATAATCCCTGAGGATTCAGACATAATCTGTTCTAATGCAGCCGTCCTCCGAACCCGTCAGAACGACTCAATCACACAACACACTGCTGCCCCGTCAGCCAACTAGTGTCCATCACAGCCCCCATTGGTGCCCCGTTGTCGAAGAGTCCAGCTCAATCACCACTTGACACAAGCACGTTTCAGAGCCAGTGAATCACCACATATCACGGTCAACTAACAGACTGAGAGAGAGGGGTAGAGAGAGGGAGAGGGTAGAGAGAGGGAGAGGGTAGAGAGAGGGAGAGGGTAGAGAGAGGGAGAGGGTAGAGAGAGAGAGAGGGGTAGAGAGAGGGAGAGAGAGAGAGGGAGAGGGTAGAGGGTAGAGAGAGGGGTAGAGGGGGAGAGGGAGAGAGAGGGAGAGGGTAGAGAGAGAGAGAGAGGGAGGGGGAGGGGTAGAGGGTAGAGAGAGGAGGGGTAGGGGTAGAGGGTACAGAGAGAGAGAGGGAGGGGTAGAGGGTAGAGAGAGAGGGAGGGGTAGAGGGAGAGAGGGAGGGAGGGGTAGAGGGTAGAGAGAGAGAGGGGAGGGGTAGAGGGTAGAGAGGGAGGGGTAGAGGGGTAGAGAGAGAGGGGAGGGGTAGAGGGTAGAGAGGAGAGAGGGGGGGTAGAGGGTAGAGAGAGAGAGGGGAGGGGTAGAGGGTAGAGAGAGAGAGAGGGGTAGAGGGTAGAGAGAGAGAGGGGAGGGGTAGAGGGTAGAGAGAGAGAGAGGGGGTAGAGGGTAGAGAGAGAGAGGAGGGGGGGTAGAGGGTAGAGAGAGAGAGAGGGAGGGGTAGAGGGTAGAGAGAGAGAGAGAGGGGGGTAGAGGGTAGAGAGAGAGAGAGGGAGGGGTACAGGGGGACTAGTGGCCTGGAGGAATATGTGTGTGTGTACAGGGGGACTAGTGGCTTGGAGGAATATGACAGCTCCTTCCTCTTGGTCCATGTTTCGCTGTTTATCATGAAGTTTACTGTTGAAGGACAAACTGGGGGAACTAGTTAGCGATTCATGAATGAATCTATTGCTGTGATAAGTGACGCTAGACATTCAGACGCAGTAAGAGAACAACATCACAGATCAGACACGTCTCCGAGGAGGAGAAACACCGATATCAGAGAGGTTTAATCCAACCATAAATAAGAGATTGAATACAGAAGGTGGTGATGTCGACTTCAGCACAAGTCTGTCACACACAGGGCGTCATAGCAACCGAGAAAACACCACGTACACACCTCTCTACCCCCCACCTCTCTACACCTCTCTACCCCCCCACACCTCTCTACCCCCCACACCTCTCTACTCCCCCCACACCTCTCTACCCCCCACACCTCTCTACCCCCCACACCTCTCTACCCCCCCCACACCTCTCTACCCCCCACCACACCTCTCTACCCCCCACACCTCTCTACCCCCCACACCTCTCTACCCCCCCCACACCTCTCTACCCCCCACACCTCTCTACCCCCCACACCTCTCTACCCCCCACACCTCTCTACCCCCCCCCCACACCTCTCTACCCCCACACCTCTCCCCCCCCACCTCTCTACCCCCCACACCTCTCTACCCCCCACACCTCTCTACCCCCCACACACCTCTCTACCCCCCCCCACCTCTCTACCCCCCCCACACCTCTCTACCCCCCCCACACCTCTCTACCCCCCACCTCTCTCCCCCCCCCCACACCTCTCTACCCCCACACCTCTCTACCCCCCACCTCTCTACCCCCCACACCTCTCTACCCCCACCTCTCTACCCCCCACACCTCTCTACCCCCCCCACACCTCTCTACCCCCCCACACCTCTCTACCCCCCCCACACCTCTCTACCCCCACCTCTCCTCCTACCCCCACACCTCTCTACCCCCCCCACACTCTCTACCCCCCCCACCCTCTCTACCCCCCCCACACCTCTCTACCCCCCACACCTCTCTACCCCCCCCACACCTCTCTACCCCCCACACCTCTCTACCCCCCCACACCTCTCTACCCCCCCCACACCTCTCTACCCCCCCCCCACCTCTCTACCCCCCCACCCCCCCCCCACCTCCCTACCCCCCCCCCTCTCTACCCCCCACACACCTCTCTACCCCCCACACCTCTTTACCCCCCCACACCTCTCTACCCCCACTCTACCCCCCACACCTCTTTACCCCCCCACACCTCTCTACCCCCCACACCTCTCTACCCCCCACCTCTCTACCCCCCACACCTCTCTACCCCCCACACCTCTCTACCCCCCCACACCTCTCTCCCCCCCACACCTCTCTACCCCCAACACCTCATTACCCCCACACCTCTCTACCCCCTCACACCTCTCTACCCCCACACCTCTCTACCCTCCCCACACCTCTCTACCCCCAACACCTCATTACCCCCCCACACCTCTCTACCCCCACACCTCTCTACCCCCCCCCTCTCTACCCCCACACCTCTCTAACCCCCACACCTCTCTACCCCCCCACCTCTCTACCCCCCCTCTCTAACCCCCTCCTCCTACCCCCCCTACACCTCTGCTCTACCTCCCCCACACCTCTCTAACCCCCCTCCTCTCTCCCCCCCACCTCTCTACCCCTCCAACACTTCCCCCACCTCTCTTCACCCCCACACCTCTCTACCCCCACCTCTCTAGCCCCCACCTCTCTAACCCCCCACCTCTCTACCCCTCCAACACCTGTCTACCCCCCACACCTGTCTACCCCCCCCACCTCTCTACCCCCCGGTGTTACAACTCACTCTGTTTGATCAGTCTCTTGTCGGCCACCAGGACGTTCTCAGCGTCCACCACGATGACCTTTCCGTCCCGCGGCCCCACGGCGAAGTTATCAAAGCTCACGTCCAGCAGGTAGAGGGCGAAGTCAAAGTCGTTGTTGGTGAGCTGCTCAGCGATGTCCATCAGCTGTCGGGCCAGGTCAACCCTCTTGTCCCACGGAGCATTGTAGAAAGACCACAGCTCCTCGCCGACGTAGTTCACCGCCACCACGCGACCACACGCTCCCAGGTACTTGGCGAACGGCCAGCCCTCGTCTGACGGGAAACTCTGAGAGAGAGAGAGAGAAGGGATGTGGGTTATTAGAGGAGAGAAGAAAGGAAAACAGGATGTAGACTAGTGGTTAGAGTGTAGAGGCGGCAGGTAGTCTAGTGGTTAGAGTGTAGAGGAGGCAGGGTAGCCTAGTGGTTAGAGTGTAGAGGCGGCAGGTAGTCTAGTGGTTAGAGTGTAGAGGCGGCAGGTAGTCTAGTGGTTAGAGTGTAGAGGAGGCAGGTAGTCTAGTGGTTAGAGTGTAGAGGAGGCAGGTAACCTAGTGGTTAGAGTGTAGAGGCGGCAGGTAGACCAGTGGTTAGAGTGTAGAGGAGGCAGGTAGTCTAGTGGTTAGAGTGTAGAGGCGGCAGGTAGACCAGTGGTTAGAGTGTAGAGGAGGCAGGTAGTCTAGTGGTTAGAGTGTAGAGGAGGCAGGTAACCTAGTGGTTAGAGTGTAGAGGAGGCAGGTAGTCTAGTGGTTAGAGGAGGCAGGTAGCCTAGTGGTTAGAGTGTAGAGGAGGCAGGTAGACTAGTGGTTAGAGTGTAGAGGAGGCAGGTAGTCTAGTGGTTAGAGGAGGCAGGTAGCCTAGTGGTTAGAGTGTAGAGGAGGCAGGTAGACTAGTGGTTAGAGTGTAGAGGAGGCAGGTAGTCTAGTGGTTAGAGTGTAGAGGCAGGTAGCCTAGTGGTTAGAGTGTAGAGGAGGCAGGTAGACTAGTGGTTAGAGTGTAGAGGCAGGTAGTCTAGTGGTTA
>NC_056457.1:36686006-36693506 GCF_018296145.1 Oncorhynchus tshawytscha | reverse complement strand
TAGTAGAGCCTGTAATGTGGTAACCTAGTAGAGCCTGTAATGTGGTAACCTAGTTGAGCCTGTAATGTGGTAACCTAGTTGATTGGGTTTGGCTGAGGGGCCGACACGGGTTCCTCACAACTAGTCTCAACCAATGGCAGGCACAAACACAAACACCTCACAACTAGTCTCAACCAATGGCAGGCACAAACACAAACACCTCACAACTAGTCTCAACCAATGGCAGGCACAAACACAAACACCTCAGATAATGAACAAAAAGTGTCTAAGCTACTGAAGGAGCTGATTGGTTGTTTCCTCGACCACTAGCCCCATCCCCGGTTACTGAAGGAGCTGATTGGTTGTTTCCTCGACCACTAACCCCATCCCCGGTTACTGAAGGAGCTGATTGGTTGTTGCTCGACCACTAACCCCATCCCCGGTTACTGAAGGAGCTGATTGGTTGTTTCCTCGACCACTAGCCCCATCCCCGGTTACTGAAGGAGCTGATTGGTTGTTGCTCGACCACTAGACACTCCCGGTTACTGAAGGAGCTTATTGGTTGTTGCTCGACCACGAGACAGATTGTTTACAGACAGATTATTTAACTTATAATTCACTGAATCACATTTCCAGTGGGTCAGAAGTTTACATACACTAAATTGACTGTGCCTTTAAACAGTTTGGAAAATTCCAGAAAATGATGTCATGGCTTTAGAAGCTTCTGATAGGCTTATTGACATCATTTGAGTCAATTGGAGGTGTACCTGTGGATGCATTTCAAGGCCTACCTTCAAACTCAGGGCCTCTTTGCTTGACATCATGGGAAAATCCAAAGAAATCAGCCAAGACCTCAGAAAAAAGATTATAGACCTCCACAAGTCTGGTTCATCCTTGGGAGCAATTTCCAAACGCCTGAAGGAACCACGTTCATCTGTACAAACAATAGTACGCAAGTATAAACACCATGGGACCACGCAGCCATCATACCGCTCAGGAAGGAGATGCGTTCTGTCTCCTAGAGATGAATATAATTTGGTGCAAAAAGTGCAAATCAATCCCAGAACAACAGCAAAGGACCTTGTGAAGATGCTGGAGGAACCAGGTACAAAAGTATCTATATCCACAGTAAAACGAGTCCTATATCAACATAACCTGAAAGACCGCTCCGCAAGGAATGAACCACTGCTCCAAAACCGCCATAAAAAGCCAGACTACAGTTTACAACTGCACATGGGGACAAAGATCATACTTTCTGGAGAAATGTCCTCTGGTCTGATGAAACAAAAATAGAACTGACCATCGTTATGTTTGGAGGAAAAAAGGGGGAGGCTTGCAAGCCGAAGAACACCATCCCAACCGTGAAGCACGGGGGTGGCAGCATCATGTTGTGGGGGTGCTTTGCTGCAGGAGAGACTGGTGCACTTCACAAAATAGATGGCATCAGGAAGGAGGAAATTCATGTGGATATATTGAAGTAACATCTCAAGACATCAGTCAGGAAGTTAAAGATTGGTTGCAAATGGGTCTTCCAAATGGACAATCACCCCAAGCATACTTCCAAAGTTGTGGCAAAATGGCTTAAGGACAAAGTCAAGGTATTGGAGTGGCCATCACAAAGCCCTGACCTCAATCACATAGAACATTTGTGGGCAGAACTGAAAAAGTGTGTGCGAGCAAGGAGGCCTACAAACCTGACTCAGTTACACCAGCTCTGTCAGGAGGAATGGGCCAATATTCACCCAACTTATTGTGGGAAGCTTGTGGAAGGCTACTCAAAAGGTTTGACGCAAGGTAAACAATTTAAAGGCAATGCTATCAAATACTAATTGAGTGCATGTAAACTTCTGTCCCACTGGGAATGTGATGAAAGAAATAAAAGCTGAAATAAATAATTCTCTCTACTGTTAGTATGACCTTTCACATTCTTAAAATAAAGTGGTGATCCTAACTGACCTAAAACAGGGCATTTTTTACTAGGATTAAATGTCAGGAATTGTGAAAAACTGAGTTTAAATGTATTTGGCTATGGTTTATGTAAACTTCTGACTTCAATTGTTTATTGTGAATAGCCCACTAGTTTTAAGGGAAAAAATAGTAAGGTCCCAATAGTATACCAGTATCCTGTCCCCAACACACCCACCGCTACTGCTGTTGCCATGGAGTCAGTATCCTGTCCCCAACACACCCACCGCTACTGCTGTTGCCATGGAGTCAGTATCCTGTCCCCAACACACCCACCGCTACTGCTGTTGCCATGGAGTCAGTATCCTGTCCCCAACACACCCACCGCTACTGCTGTTGCCATGGAGTCAATATCCTGTCCCCAACACACCCACCACTACTGCTGTTGCCATGGAGTCAATATCCTGTCCCCAACACACCCACCGCTACTGCTGTTGCCATGGAGTCAGTATCCTGTCCCCAACACACCCACCGTTACTGCTGTTGCCATGGAGTCAGTATCCTGTCCCCAACACACCCACTGTTACTGCTGTTGCCATGGAGTCAGTATCCTGTCCCCAACACACCCACCGCTACTGCTGTTGCCATGGAGTCAGTATCCTGTCCCCAACACACCCACCGTTACTGCTGTTGCCATGGAGTCAGTATCCTGTCCCCAACACACCCACCGTTACTGCTGTTGCCATGGAGTCAGTATCCTGTCCCCAACACACCCACCGCTACTGCTGTTGCCATGGAGTCAATATCCTGTCCCCAACACACCCACCGCTACTGCTGTTGCCATGGAGTCAGTATCCTGTCCCCAACACACCCACCGTTACTGCTGTTGCCATGGAGTCAGTATCCTGTCCCCAACACACCCATCGTTACTGCTGTTGCCATGGAGTCAGTATCCTGTCCCCAACACACCCACCGCTACTGCTGTTGCCATGGAGTCAGTATCCTGTCCCCAACACACCCACCGTTACTGCTGTTGCCATGGAGTCAGATCTTTATCAACTAGTGTGTTTGTTGCTGAAAGTTACTTAGCTCACTAACTCAGAAATAATCCTGCCCTGTAAATACCCCCAGGCTAGAGAGAGAGAAAGGGTGAGATATTGAGAGAAAACAGAGAGAGAGAGAGAAAGCAGAGAGAGAGAGAGAAAGCAGAGAGAGAGAGAGAGACACAGAGAGAGAGAGAGAGAGACACACACAGAGAGCGACACAGGGAGAGAGAGAGAGACATGGAGAGAGAGAAAGAGAGAGAGAGACAGAGAGAGACACAGAGAGAGAGAGAGAGAGAGAGAGAGAGAGAGAGAGAGAGAGAGAGACAGAGCCATAGACAGCTAAAGAATGAGAGAACAGGAGAGAAAGTGTTCCTTCCCCCTTTCAGACCCTCAGTCATGCGTTGTAACAGGTTAACAGGACAGCCAGTGACCTGCCTGCTAAAAATGTCTCTCCTTTGTTGCCAGTCTGCTGCTTTGTCAATGAGCAGAGAGAGACAGGTTACATCACTTCACGAGGAGAAAGGAGGAGAGAGAGGAGAGTGTGAAGGAGAGAGAGAGAGAGAGAGAGGAGAGTGTGAAGGAGAGAGAGAGAGGACTGTGAAGGAGAGAGAGAGGAGAGTGTAAAGGAGAGAGAGGAGAGTGTGAAGGAGAGAGAGAGGAGAGTGTAAAGGAGAGAGAGGAGAGTGTAAAGGAGAGAGAGAGGAATGAAGGAGAGAAAGAGGAGAGTGTGAAGGAGAGAGAGGAGAGTGTAGGAGAGAGAGAGAGAGGACTGTGAAGGAGAGAGAGAGGAGTGTGAAGGAGAGAGAGAGGAGAGTGTGAAGGAGAGAGAGAGGAGAGTGTGAAGGAGAGAGAGAGGGGAGTGTGAAGGAGAGAGAGAGGAGAGTGTGAAGGAGAGAGAGAGGAGAGTGTGAAGGAGAGAGAGAGGAGAGTGTGAAGGAGAGAGAGGAGAGAGGACTGTGAAGGAGAGAGAGAGGGAGTGTGAAGGAGAGAGAGAGGGAGTGAAAGGAGAGAGAGGGGGAGTGTGGAGAGAGAGGAGAGAGAGGGGAGAGTGTGAAGGAGAGAGAGAGGGGGAGAGTGTGAAGGAGAGAGAGAGAGGAGAGTGTGAAGGAGAGAGAGAGAGAGGGATTGTGAAGGAGAGAGAGAGAGGAGAGTGAAGGAGAGAGAGGGGAGAGTGAAGGAGAGAGAGGAGAGGAGAGTGTGAGGGAGAGAGAGAGAGGAAGGAGTGTGAAGGAGAGAGAGAGGGAGAGTGTGAAGGAGAGAGAGGAGAGGGAAGGTGTGAAGGAGAGAGAGGGAGTGTGAAGGAGAGAGAGAGAGAGAGAGAGAGAGAGGAGAGAGTGTGAAGGAGAGAGAGAGGGGTGAGTGTGAAGGAGAGAGAGAGGAGTGTGAGGGAGAGAGAGAGGAGAGTGTGAAGGAGAGAGAGAGGGGAGTGTGAAGGAGAGAGAGAGAGGGGAGTGTGAAGGAGAGAGAGAGAGGGGATTGTGAAGGAGAGAGAGAGAGGGATTGTGAAGGAGAGAGAGAGAGGAGTGTGAAGGAGAGAGAGAGGAGAGAGAGTGAGGAGAGAGAGAGAGAGTGTGAGGAGAGAGAGAGAGGGGATTGTGAAGGAGAGAGAGAGAGGAGAGTGTGAAGGAGAGAGAGAGAGGAGAGTGTGAGGGAGAGAGAGAGAGGAGTGTGAGGGAGAGAGAGAGAGGCGAGTGTGAAGGAGAGAGGGAGGGGAGTGTGAAGGAGAGAGAGAGAGAGAGGTGTGAAGGAGAGAGAGAGGAGAGAGAGATTGAGGGTGGGGTTAATGGGAGCCTAATATTACAGCCAGTGTATTTTGTCTCCCTCTCAGAATTGAAAAGCTAGTCTGAGATCATACTTATGTCTGACTCCTGTTCTGATAATCCTCTTCTCTTCTCTTCAGTGAAATGTTATGTCAGAGGGATGTACAGATTGCCGAGGGCCTGATTTCCTCTCCCCTATCTCCTAGAGGTAGTGGGTTACAACCAGGGGTTGGAATCGGTTCAGGGAACAGAAGTGAAAACATGTTTTTTTTTTTTTTGGAATCGGGAACAAAATTGATCTATTCAGTCTTAGAATAAAAGTTATTTTAAAAGCATGGGAACCACTTAATAACGTTTTTTTTTTTTTTTAGACTACTGCATAGACTACTGACGTTACAAGTCCCTCCCCTCCGAAGCATAGGCTACTACTGACGTTACAAGTCCCTCCCCTCCGAAGCATAGGCTACTGACGTTACAAGTCCCTCCCCCGAAGCATCCGAAAGATGGGACAGTCATGTTTTTGGAGGGACAGTCATGTTTAGAGACAATCAGGTTTGGAGACGGGACAGTCATGTTTAGAGACGGGACAGGACAGTCATGTTTAGAGACGATGGGACAGTCATGTTTAGAGACAGTCATGTTTAGAGACAGTCAGGTTTGGGGACAGTCAGGTTTTGGAGACGACAGTCATGTTTAGAGACGGGACAGTCATGTTTAGAGACGGGACAGTCATGTTTAGAGACCCCATGTTTAGAGACGGGACAGTCCCCCCCTCTGAAACACAGACTACTGACGTCAGAAACGCTGAAAAGGTAGAAATTGCAAATGAAACGTTCCAGTGTGTTTGAGTCCCGTTGTGGCCATAATGCCCGGTCCAGTCAATCAATGAAAAGAGCTTTCCCGCTCTGCTAAAGAGATGTATGATATGCAGTGAAGCTTCACAAAGAAACTTCCGGTTGTTTTACTGCCAGCGTAATACAGTAGAATACAGCTGCAGAGCTGTGCTAGTCGTTCTATCTACGACACAAGACGCTCAGCTAAGTCAAGACGCCAGGAAGACATTCAAAACTTTTTTTTTTTTTTTTAAGAAACAATGAACGAGACAATTTTATATAAAAAAAATCTAGACCAAGTAGGCTACATATTTTATTAAATCGATAAGTCCTTGGTTGTGCTAATTATTAGAAGGCTAGGCTAAGTATAGTGAACATTTGGCCTGGACTCCGTGTGTGTGTGTCCCACCCCTAATTATACATAGGCCGACAGTGAACCCTCAATCCACAACAATGTGACGAACACAAAACTCAGGTCACTACAGACCAGGGTAAATGAGCAGTTAGCCTCCAGGCAGTCCAGTGTGTGTCGTATGTTCAGCAGCTAACAGTCTGCTGTTATAACAACGAGGAACAGGGCGTGGTGGAATTCTCTGCTTTCCTCCTCTCGTCAAACCCTCCAGGTCAGGACAGGTCAGGACAGGAACAGGAAGAGCCAGTAGAGCACAGGGAGTTCAAAACTCACAGCAGAGTACCCCACATATACACTAGTGGCGCGGTTGTGGGTTGAATAAAAGAAAACATTCAAAATCCATAAAATGCATCATATCTATACACTACTTTGAGTTCTTCTGACTTTAACTGTACGCACAGCGCCAAATGGGAACGAGGACAGAAAAAAAAGAGTTCACGTCGACCCACTGAGGCAAAAAAAAAGAGACAATGTCAGAGTTCATTTCAAAAAATGAGAAAAGCTGCGAAATGGAAAATAAAGAGACGGGAGGACCAGAACGGACATGTTTGGAGACGGGAGGACCAGAACGGTCATGTTTGGAGACGGGAGGACCAGAAAGGTCATGTTTGGAGACGGGAGGACCAGAACGGTCATGTTTGGAGACGGGAGGACCAGAACGGTCATGTCTGGAGACGGGAGGACCAGAACGGTCATGTCTGGAGACGGGAGGACCAGAACGGTCATGTCTGGAGACGGGGAGGACCAGAACGGTCATGTCTGGAGACGGGAGGACCAGAACGGTCATGTCTGGAGACGGGAGGACCAGAACGGTCATGTCTGGAGACGGGAGGACCAGAACGGTCATGTCTGGAGACGGGAGGACCAGAACGGTCATGTCTGTCTGAGACGGGAGGACCAGAACGGTCATGTTTGGAGACGGGAGGACCAGAACGGTCATGTTTGGAGACGGGAGGACCAGAACGGTCATGTTTGGAGACGGGAGGACCAGAACGGTCACGGTAAGGTAACAAGGCTAAGCTAGCTAGGTAAAGTAACAAGGCTAAGCTAGCTAGGTAAAGTAACAAGGCTCAGCTAGCTAGGTAAAGTAACAAGGCTCAGCTAGCTAGGTAAAGTAACAAGGCTCAGCTAGCTAGGTAAAGTAACAAGGCTCAGCTAGCTAGCTAAAGTAACAAGGCTAATTGAGGATATTTTGCTGAGCTCCCCTTCCTAGTCTACATCAACTCCAGTCATTTGAAACAACAGTCTACCTGTTGGTTGATCACTGTAGCCTACTCCTCATTTAGACAACTTAATTCCCTAATAAATTGTAATTTCTTTTGCTCTCCCACAACAAATGGAGCCTCTGAATGTAGTGCTGCTATGACTGGCCGACAATAACAACAAGCTACAGGTCTGACAGTTGTGTAGGCTACCAGTACTCATCAGAACTGTCATGAAACTGTCATTTTAGTCAAATGTCCAACGTCTCTTCTTGTAGCAATGCAACAGATGCTTTTTTTAAATAAAAAAATAATTAATTAATTAATTAAAAAGAGACTTGCTACTTTGCTAGCTGGCTTAGC